>NW_026610269.1:0-15058 GCF_029499605.1 Hyla sarda | reverse complement strand
CGTCATATTTGCAGGCTTTTGTGATGATAAAAAGTGCTTTTAATCAAAGCTACTGATGGTCGGATAGGCGTGGTGCGGGGTACGCGATGCCCTGCCGCCGCCACGCCCACCCACATGCCCACTTTATATCTCAGTGCTGGGACCACTGTGTGATTGACACACAGGTCCCAGCGCATGCGCCCTTCAACTAATGTAACGTGCGTGCTGCTGCATGTCATCCAGCGAGCGAGCCGTCGCCCTCCTCAGTGCGCCTGTGCAGGGCTAGGTGCAGAGAGCGTGGGAGCGAGCGCTTGCGGGATGATACGCAGCAGCGCGCACGTTACAATAGTTGAAGGGTGCATGCGCTGGGACCTGTGTGTCAATCACACAGTGGTCCCAGCACTGAGATATAAAGTGGGCGTGTGGGTGGGCGTGGCGGCGGCGGGGCATCGCGTACCTCGCACCATGCTTATCCGACCGTCAGTGGCTTTGATTAAAAGCCCTTTTTAGCATCACGAAAGCCTGCAAATATGAGGTAAAATAATTGCTGTACACAACATTTGCACACAGTACAAAGGCCGTGTGCAGGTTATTACACTAACATTTCATGACAGTTGCGCTTTAAAGCTGTGTTTATTCATTTAGTTAACATTAAAATCTGCAGCATCAGATATGTACAGGATACTGTATGTGTAAATACACCATAAATGCACTTTAAATCCAAACAATTACTTGGTAACGTGTAAATATATCACCCTACTATATTTTTTTTAATCCACTGTTTCTGAAATATAGAACATCTTGCACACGAGTTATGACTGCGTGAGTCATACGTCCAGGCCACATACAGATTTGTTACTTGAACCAATACCAATAACAAACATTAAAGGGGTACTCCGCTGCAAAATATAAAGTTAAACATATTTGTTAATTATTTCTATAAAAAAAAAACCTTAATCCTTCCAGTACTTATCAGCTGCAACAGTATATGCTCCACAGGAAGTTGTTTTCTTTTTGAATTTCCTTTCTGACTGACCACAGTGCACAGAGTAGAAACACATTCCTATAGCAAACCTTTCCTGCTCTGGACAGTTCCTGGATAGACAGAGGTGTAAGCAGAGAGCACATTCTGACAGAAAGGAAATTCGAAAAGAAAATAACTTCCTGTGGAGCATAAAGCAGCTGATAAGTACTGTAAGGATTAAGATTTTTTAACAGAAGTAATTTACAAATCTGTTTAACTTTCTGGTACCAGTTGATTTAAAAAAAAATGTTTTCCAGTGGAGTACCCCTTTAAATGCTAAGGACCTCATGTACTATTGTGTTTCTGTGCTGGCCCAGGGGGTTGTCTGCTGGGATTTGTAGTTCTCACAATATGTCAACGGTGCTATGAGTGGTGTGGCAGTCCCCAGTGTAACCCAGGCTGAGGTTAGCACAGCTTTCTCCTCTCGGGAGGGAACATCCAGGGCTGGTGCTACTACTATATACCTACCGGCACTACCAGCACTATCTAAATACCTACCTACCAGCACTATCTACATACCGTATATACTCGAGTATAAGCCGAGTTTTTCAGCACGATTTTTCGTGCTGAAAACACCCCCCTCGGCTTATACTCGAGTGAACTCTCCACCCGCAGTGGTCTTCAACCTGCGGACCTCCAGAGGTTTCAAAACTACAACTCCCAGCAAGCCCGGGCAGCCATCGGCTGTCCGGGCTTGCTGGGAGTTGTAGTTTTGAAACCTCCGGAGGTCCGCAGGTTGAAGACCACTGCGGCCTTCGACATCATCCAGCCCCCTCTCACCCCCATTTAGTTCTGTACAGTACTCAACTCCGCTCGGCGCTGGTCCGGTGCTGCAGGACTGTCCGGAGAGGAGGTGGTCCGGTGGGATAGTGGTTCCGGGCTGCTATCTTCACCGGGGAGGCCTCTTCTAAGCGCTTCGGGCCCCAGAATAGTCACGTTGCCTTGACAACGACGCAGAGGTACGTTCATTGCCAAAGTACTTCTGCGTCATTGTCAAGGCAACGCCTCTATTCCGGGCCGGAAGCGCGGAGAAGAGGCGCCCCCGGTGAAGATAGCAGTCCGGAAACACTATCCCACCGGACGACCTCCTCACCGGACAGCCCTGCAGCACCGGACAGCCCTGCAGCACCGGACCAGCGCCGAGCGGAGGTGAGTACTGTACAGAACTAAAGGGGGGTGAGAGGGGGCTGGATGATGCCGATGGCTGCCTGGGCTTGCTGGGAGTTGTAGTTTTGAAACCTCTGGAGGTCCGCAGGTTGAAGACCACTGAGGGCGGATGATGAGAAGAGGATGATGAAGGGGGTGTGTGGGATGATGACAAGAGGATGATGAAGGGGGGGTGTGGGATGATGAAGGGGGTGGGGATGATGACAAGGGGATGATGAACGGGGGGGGTGTGGGATGATTACAAGGGGATGATGAAAGGGGGTGGAGATGATGACAAGGGGATGATGAAGGGGGGTGGGGATGATGACAAGGGGATGATGAAGGGGGGATGTGTGAGATTGTAACGCCGAGCGCTCCGGGTCCCCGCTCCTCCCCGGAGCACTCGCAGCATCCTCTCATTCGCAGCGCCCCGGTCAGCAGGTCAGTTTTTTGCAAAAAGCAAGCAGAGACTTTACCTCCTCACAGGCCTTATGACTGTCCTATTGACCTCCTCCCGGGTACTACTCCACCCCGGGGCAGAATCTATCCTCTGTCTGCTCCAGAGACTCTTGCCATGTCGGAGTACATCCAGGAGAATTTAAAAAAGGGGTTTATCCGCAAGTCATCCTCTCCTGCCGGAGCTGGATTTTTTTTTGTGTCCAAAAAAGATGGCTCCCTACGCCCTTGCATTGATTACCGCGGACTTAATAAAATCACGGTAAAAAAACGCTACCCCTTACCTCTTATCTCGGAACTCTTTGATTGCCTACAAGGCGCCCACATCTTTACCAAACTGGACTTAAGAGGTGATTATAATCTCATCCGCATCAGGGAGGGGGACGAATGGAAGACTGCATTTAACACCAGAGATGGACACTTTGAGTATCTGGTCATGCCCTTTGGCTTGTGCAACGCCCCTGCCGTCTTCCAAGACTTTGTTAATGAAATTTTTCGTGATCTCCTATATTCCTGTGTTGTGGTTTATCTGGGCGATATTCTGATTTTTTCTGCCAACTTAGAAGAACACCGCCAGCATGTCCGCATGGTTCTTCAGAGACTTCGGGACAATCAACTTTATGCCAAAATGGAGAAATGTCTCTTTGAATGTCAATCTCTTCCTTTCCTAGGATACTTGGTCTCTGGCCAGGGACTACAAATGGACCCAGATAAACTTTCTGCCGTCTTAGATTGGCCACGCCCCTCCGGACTCCGTGCTATCCAACGTTTTTTGGGGTTCGCCAATTATTACAGACAATTCATTCCACACTTCTCCACTATTGTGGCCCCTATCGTGGCTTTAACCAAGAAAAATGCCAATCCTAAGTCCTGGTCTCCCCAAGCGGAAGACGCATTTAAACATCTCAAGTCTGCCTTTTCTTCTGCTCCCGTGCTCTCCAGACCTGACCCATCTAAACCCTTTCTATTTGAGGTAGATGCCTCCTCTGTGGGAGCTGGAGCTGTCCTTCTACAAAAAAATTCTTCCGGGCATGCTGTTACTTGTGGGTTTTTTTCTAGGACCTTCTCTCCGGCGGAGAGAAACTACTCCATTGGTGATCGAGAACTACTGGCCATTAAATTGGCGCTTGAGGAATGGAGGCACCTGCTGGAGGGATCAAAATTTCCAGTTATCATATACACTGATCACAAGAATCTCTCCTATCTCCAGTCTGCCCAACGACTGAACCCTCGCCAGGCTAGGTGGTCGTTGTTCTTTGCCCTTTTTAACTTTGAAATCCATTTTCGCCCTGCTGACAAGAACATCAGGGCCGATGCCCTCTCTCGTTCTTCTGATGCCTCTGAAGTAGAGGTCTCTCCGCAACATATCATTCCTCCGGACTGTCTGATCTCCACTTCTCCAGCTTCCATCAGGCAAACTCCTCCAGGGAAGACTTTCGTTTCTCCACGCCAGCGTCTCGGGATTCTCAAATGGGGACACTCCTCCCACCTCGCAGGCCATGCGGGCATCAAAAAAATCCTTGCAACTCATCTCTGGAGACTGATGTTGTTGATTTCGTGCGGGCCTGTACTGTCTGTGCCCGGGATAAGACTCCTCGCCAGAAGCCTGCTGGTCTCCTTCATCCCCTGCCTGTTCCTGAACAGCCTTGGTCACAGATTGGTATGGACTTTATTACGGACTTGCCCTCATCCCGTGGCAACACAGTTGTTTGGGTGGTCGTTGATCGATTTTCCAAGATGGCACATTTTATTCCTCTTCCTGGTCTTCCTTCAGCACCTAAGTTGGCAAAGCAATTTTTTGTACACATTTTTTGCCTTCACGGTTTGCCCACGCATATCGTCTCGGATAGAGGCGTCCAATTCGTGTCTAAATTCTGGAGGGCCCTCTGTAAACAGCTCAAGATCAAATTAAACTTCTCTTCTTATCATCCCCAATCTAATGGGCAAGTAGAAAGAATTAATCAGGTCCTGGGTGACTATTTATGGCATTTTGTTTCCTCCCGCCAGGATGACTGGGCAGATCTTCTACCATGGGCCGAATTCTCATACAACTTCAGAGTCTCCGAATCTTCTGCTAAATCCCCATTTTTCGTGGTGTACGGCCGTCACCCTCTTCCTCCCCTCCCTACTCCCTTGCCCTCTGGTTTGCCCGCTGTGGATGAAGTGACTCGTGATCTTTCCACCATATGGAAAGAAACCCAAAATTCTCTTTTACAGGCTTCATCCCGGATGAAAAGATTTGCTGATAAAAAAAGAAGAACTCCCCCCATTTTTGCTCCCGGAGACAAGGTATGGCTCTCCGCTAAATATGTCCGCTTTCGTGTCCCCAGTTACAAACTGGGACCACGCTATCTTGGTCCTTTCAAAATCTTGTGCCAGATTAACCCTGTCTCTTACAAACTCCTTCTTCCTCCTTCTCTCCGTATTCCCAATGCCTTCCATGTCTCTCTCCTTAAACCACTCATCCTTAACCGCTTCTCTCCCAAAGTTGTTTCTCCCACTCCTGTTTCCGGTTCATCTGACGTCTTCTCTGTGAAGGAGATTCTGGCCTCCAAGACTGTCAGAGGTAAAAGATTTTTTTGGGTGGATTGGGAAAACTGTGGCCCAGAGGAGAGATCCTGGGAACCTGAGGACAACATCCTAGACAAAAGTCTTATCCTCAGGTTCTCAGGCTCCAAGAAGAGGGGGAGACCCAAGGGGGGGGGTACTGTTACGCCGAGCGCTCCGGGTCCCCGCTCCTCCCCGGAGCGCTCGCAGCATCCTCTCATTCGCAGCGCCCCGGTCAGACCTGCTGATCGGGTGCGCTGCAATATCACTCCCAGCCGGGATGCGATTGGCGATGCGGGAGGCGCACGCTCGCGATGCGCATCCCGGCTCCCGTACCTGACCCGTTCCCCGTCTGTCTTGTCCCGGCGCGCGCGGCCCCGCTCCTTAGGGTGCGCGCGCGCCGGGTCTCTGCAATTTAAAGGGCCACTGCGCCACTGATTGGCGCAGCAGGCTTAATCAGTATGTTCACCTGTGCACTCCCTACTTTTACCTCACTTCCCCTGCACTCCCTTGCCGGATCTTGTTGCCATTGTGCCAGTGAAAGCGTTTCCTTGTATGTTCCTAGCCTGTGTTCCAGACCTCCTGCCGTTGCCCCTGACTACGATCCTTGCTGCCTGCCCTGACCTTCTGCTACGTCCGACCTTGCTCTTGTCTACTCCTTTGTACCGCGCTTATCTTCAGCAGTCAGAGAGGTTGAGCCGTTGCTGGTGGATACGACCTGGTTGCTACCGCCGCTGCAAGACCATCCCGCTTTGTGGCGGGCTCTGGTGAATACCAGTAGCAACTTAGAACCGGTCCACCAACACGGTCCACGCCAATCCCTCTCTGGCACAGAGGATCCACCTCCTGCCAGCCGAATCGTGACAGGGATGATGACAAGGGGATGATGACAGGTGATGATGATGAGGGTCTGGATGATGACAGGCGGTGATGATGATGAGGATGTTAATGACAGGTCTGGATGATGACAGGGGGGGATGATGTATTTCCCACCCTAGGCTTATACTCGAGTCAATAACTCCTGGGATTTTGGGTTGAAATTAGGGGTCTCGGCTTATACTCGGGTCGGCTTATACTCGAGTATATACGGTACCTACCTACCAGCACTATCTACCTACCTACCAGCACTATCTACCTACCTTACGGCACATTATAGTGTCAGTGTTACTGGACAAAAAGGCATATACATAAAATAAGCATTCATTCACCACCCAGACAAAAATCTGTTGTGAGACATTACATTTTCCTATACATTTTTGGTGAAAAAGGTATGAGGAAATACATTTCAATCAATTGCATATGCTAAACATGCGTCAATGTTTATCTAGTTTTTCACCCACCTGTATCGTTCTGATTATTTTCCTAAATCTGTTTTTTAGTTTTCTCAGAATCCGAATTATTAATGACATTTTACACCGTGTAAAGCAACAGAGAGGTTAAAAACGTTGGCGCTTTTTGGCACATTTCCCATGCCCCAAAGTTTAAACACATGTAGAACTCCGTTCATTCATATGATGAAAAAGTGAATAAAAATGCATTTTGATAAAGGAAAATAAAAGGGGCCACAGTCTCAGCAAATTCTTTCAAATAACTGGAAATCCTGAACAGAATGTCAGAATAAAGCATAAAGTATTATCTAAAATAATAACATGCACATAGGAGTGACCTAGATTTACACAGGAACTTTCAAAGCTTCCACTTTTTTTCCGTTTCAGGCAGACACAATAAGAACCTTAGTTTCCCCCAAGGTACACCATGTACATAGCGCTATGGAAATCGTATCATCCCATTATTTCATATTCCCAGGCTGTATGACGGATAATTGCATGTGTTGTTTTTCCTGTCGGTGAAGTAGGACTGTTATCGGGATGAATGTGGTTGTTATATGAAGACGCTGTCCAGCACATGGTAAAACTAGAGAAAGCGTTAAAAGTATTAAACCCCCTCTTATTCTTTAGGCACATAGGATCTTTGAGGTCCTCGGGCCAGGCCTAGTGTAGTGCAGTTTCCAACATACAAACTTACAGATCTAAACCCTGCAGTTTTGAAATTGTAGGCACGTTGTGTGCCAGAATTCTGTTATTTTCTGCCTGTAAATTTGTGCAGTGATCACCCAACATCTGAGAACGGAGCTGGCAATCACTACAGTCCCACCCACATTCTACTGCTTATATGGTAAACATACAGGGCAACTTAACCTCTTAAGGACTTAAAGGGGTACTCTGCCCCTAGACATCTTATCCCCTATCCAAAGGATAGAGGATAAGATGTCTGATCATGGAGGACACGCCGCTGGGTACCCCTGCGATTTTGGCTGCGGCACCCCAGACCTCTGGGGTGCCGGATGACGGGCGATGTGGGGCGGAGGCTCATGATGTCACGGCCACACCCCGCTCGTGATGTCATGGTCACACCCCCTCAATTCAAGCCTATGGGAGGGGCGTGGCCGTGACATAGGGGATAAGATGTCTAGGGGCGGAGTACCCCTTTAAGGATCAGGGCAATTTTCGTTTTTGCACTTTTGTTTTTTTCTTTTCCCCTTCTAAAAATCATAACACTTTCAATTTTGCACCTACAGACCCAAATAAGGACTTGTATCTTGCGTCACCAATTGTAGTTTGTAATGACATCACTTATTTTATAACATAATCTGCGGCGAAAAAAAACCCCAAAAACTTATTTGTGGGGTGAAATTGAAAAAACCCCCACCATTTTGTAACCTTCTGTTTTTACATAGTGCACTTTTCGGTAAAAATTACACCTTATCTTTATTCTGTAGGGTTTATATCGGTACCATTTTTGTTTTGATGGAACTTTTTGATTGCTTGTTATATATTTTTTATGGTATATGAAGTGACCGAAAATGCACAATTGGTATTCTTTTACGTGTACGCCATCGACTGTGCGGTTTAGCTACCCTTATATTTTAAAAGTTTGGACATATAGGCACGCGGCGGTACCATATATGATTATTTTTATTTTTGATTACATTATTTTATTTAAAAAATTAGAACTGGAGGGGGATTCAAGCTTTTATTAGTGGAGGGGCTTATTGACATTTATTAACTTTTTTTTTTTTTTTTTTACACTTTTTACTTTTTTTTATTTTAGTCCCCCTAGGGGGCTATACCATGCAATCTTTCGATTGCATATATTGTTCAATGCTGAGCTTTGGCTCTGATCAGTGTTATTGGTGCTCTGCTTCTTCAGCCTGCAATGGTTTCACCTTGATTGTCCCAATCAGCACCGCTGAGCTAACCGGCACATGAACCCAGCATTTTAGACGCCGCGAACCACTTTGATTGCGGCATCTAAAGGGTTAATGCCTGGCAAGGGCCTGATCGGCGGTGTCCGGCATTAACCCTGGGTCCTGGCTGCTGATAGCAGTCGAGACCCATTGGATTTGAAGCATGCTCAGCTCGTGAGAACGCTTCAAACCCAGTTAAGGGGACCAGGGCATACAGGTACGCCCAGCATCCTTAACTGGTTAAAGAAGAACATCCCAACTTAGTTGATCTTGAAAAACCTATTACTATCCAAACCAAGAAGGAATAGCCCATTGGTATAATATAACCTAATAAATAAACCTGAAAATATTAATACACCAAAAAGTTGTAATAAAAAATAAATAAAAAAATTATATATATATATATATATATATATATATATATATATATATATATATATTATTAAAAACATTAAAACAGAGACATGATTTAAAAAAAAAAAATGGTGCATGAATTTGGCTGAAACACATGTCAGGGGTCTGTGAAGGGGTCTGTATGGTGTACCTTTACTTTTGCTCTTTGTAATTTATGGGTCTTGCATGGGGTTCATATGGGGGTCAGTGTTTATACTTCCCTGCCCCCTTATCTACATGCTTGACCCTACTTGTGAGTTTGTCACAGCTCACCAACATATGTTAGCATAGATGAGCGAATATTTGGAATATTCGCCGAATTTCCTGAAAAAATTTGGTTAGGTCTGAATTTATTCGCGGCGAATCGCTATTAAAAACAGCTATTTCTGGGCTACAGAGAGTTTTTCTGTGCAACGCACACTCACTGCTCTCTATGCAATAAAACTCTCTCTGATAGGTTGCATGCTGCATGCATGTGATTAAGGGTCATCCCGCCTACCCGCCTTCCCAGAGTTCCTTGACCCATGTCCTCACATGTGGATCCACCATTTTAGATGCCCTGGAGCCTGGACTGCACTAAATGGAGTTTAATGAAGCGATTCGTTTCAGTGAATCGCGGTGATATTCCGACTTGTTGCGAATCAAATTTTTCCGAAAATTCGTAACGAATTCGGATTTGTCAGATTTGATTCGCTCATCCCTAGCATGCTTACTATACCGACCATTTCACAATTTTATTATTCTTCATTTGTATACCTTCCAGCCACATTCATGTACCATGTTTTTTATATCATGTCTCTGTTTTAATGTTTTCAATAAATTTATATTTTAATTACAAATTTTTGGTGAATAATAATTTGAGGTTTATTTAGTTGATCCTGAGCATCAAGCTTGAAACACTGAGACAATGTGGCGTTGAGTGTGCATATCATTATAACAATAGTAAATAATAATAACAACAATAATAATAATAATAACAACATAAATATTGATATTATTATTATAATTATTATTATTATTAATTATAATATGTCTAAATAATTCATAATGTCTAATTATATAATAATGATTAAAATAATATTTTATAATAAATAAATATTTCTTAAATTAGACATTTGTGTGAAATCTTTGGGCGGTGCCAATGACACATCCAGAAGATAATAAATAGTAATAGGCAAAATTTAAAATGACGTTATTATCTGTCACTGTTCTCCATATCATTTATAATGAGCTGGAAAAAGTCAGGGACACAGTAATGTATTCACAATTGCTAATTCTTGGATCCTGCTTATTGCAATTGTCATATAAAAAGAGAAAAGCTTTACTAGAACTAGGATGCCCTGAAGATGCTCATGACTTATTAGCTGGAAAAAAGATGGCTCAATTGTTACCAGAAATGACTGCAGAACAAAATCCATTTATATTGTTCAAGCAATGGAAGTCCTGGACATTATGTATTAATAGAGAAAAGCTAAAAACTGTTTCAGGGATTGTTTAAAAAAAAATTACTATTTATATACACTGTATGTATATATATATATATATATATATATATATATATATATATATATATACATATATATATATGTATATATTGTGACAGTGGGGCAAGGAAAGGGTGTATTTCCCTAGATAACCCTGGAGAAACCTCCACCTGTGGCCTAATTAATGAGGTAGCAGAAAGGGGAAGTCTGTTTAACCCCTTAAGGACCGGAGGTTTTTCCGTTTTTGCATTTTCGTTTTTTGCTCCTTGCCTTTAAAAAATCATAACTCTTTCAAATTTACACCTAAAAATCCATATGATGGCTTATTTTTTGCGCCACCAATTCTACTTTGTAATGACGTCAGTCATTTTGCCCAAAAATCTATGGTGAAGCGGGAAAAAAAATCATTGTGCGACAAAATTGAAAAAAAAACGCTGTTTTGTAACTTTTGGGGGCTTCAGTTTCTACGTAGTACATTTTTCGGTAAAAATGACACCTGATATGTATTCTGTAGATCCATACGATTAAAATGATACCCTACTTATATAGGTTTGATTTTGTCGGACTTCTGGAAAAAATCATAACTACATGCAGGAAAATTAATACGTTTAAAATTGTCATCTTCTGACCCCTATAGCTTTTTTATTTTTCCGTGTATGGTATGAGGGCTCATTTTTTGCGCCGTGATCTGAAGTTTTTAACGGTACCATTTTTGCATTGATAGGACTTATTGATCACTTTTTATTAATTTTTAAATGATATAAAAAGTGACCAAAAATGCACTATTTTGGACTTTGGAATTTTTTTGCGCGCACGCCATTGACCGAGCGGTTTAATTAATGATATATTTTTATAATTCGGACATTTCCGCACGCGGTGATACCACATATGTTTTATTTTTATTTTTATTTACACTGTGTTTTTTTTTTAATTGGAAAAGGGGGGTGATTCAAACTTTTAATAGGGGAGGGGTTAAATGATCTTTATTCACTTTTTTTTTTCACTTTTTTTTTGTAGTGTTATAGGTCCCATAGGGACCTATAACACTGCACACACTGATCTTCTATGTTGATCACTGGTTTCTCATAAGAAACCAGTGATCAACGATTCTGCCGGATGACTGCTCATGCCTGGATCTCAGGCACTGAGCAGTCATTCGGCGATCGGACAGCGAGGAGGCAGGAAGGGGCCCTCCCACTGTCCTGTCAGCTGTTCGGGATGCCGCGATTAGCCGCGGCTATCCCGAACAGCCCGACTGAGCTAGCCGGGAACTTTCACTTTCACTTTTAGCCGCGCGGCTCAGCTTTGAGCGCGCGGCTAAAGGGTTAATAGCGCGCGGCGCCGCGATCGGCGCTGCGCGCTATTAGAGGCGGGTCCCGGCTTCACTATGACGCCGGGCCCGCCATGATATGACGCGGGGTTACTGTGTAACCCCGCGTTATATCAGAAGAGCAGGACCAAGGACGTACCGGTACGTCCTTGGTCCTTAAGGGGTTAAAAGGAAGTCAAACAGAATAATCTGGGCTCTCCCTAGAAGACAGCAAGGTGGCTGTAGGGAGAGGTAGGGGTCCTGCTGAGGAACACACAGCCCGAATTGTGAGTAGCCCCAAAGAGTGGTGTGGATGAGACACAGCAAACACAGCAAGAGGTTGCAAACACTGTGTGTGAACAGTGAGTAGAAGGTTGCAGGAGGCATAAGTTTAACTGGCCAGGAAACCCCACCAGTTGATGGACAGGGCATGCTGGATTGTTTAGTTAGTGACTGGACGGTCTAGGGTTTTGTTTTGTTCCTGTGTTATGTTTTTATTTATCCTGCAACCTGTCTAATAAAGCTGGTGAGGGCCAGACTTGCATAAAGTACTGTTGTCTGCCTGCTGATTGAAATGGAAATGTGTCCTGTGGCGGTGTCAAGGATGACCCCAGAGCTATCCCCAGGGAGAAATCCTTATAATATACAGTATATATATACACTCACTTGCCACTTGATTAGGTACACTTGCTCAGTTGCTTGAACTACTAATCAGCCAATCACATAGCAACAATTCAACGCATTTAGGCGTGTAAATGTGATCAAGAGAACTTGCTGAAGTTCATGTCGAGCATTAGAAAGGGGAAGAAAGGGGATTTAAGTGACTTTGAACATGATGTGGTTGTTGTAGGTTGTTGAAGTTTTCATGCACCACCATCTCTAGAGTTTACAGAGAATGGTCAGAAAAAGAGAAAATATTCAATGAGCGACAGTTGTGTAAATAAAATTGTCTTGTTGATATCCGAGGTCAGGGAAGAATGGGCAAACTGGATTGAGATGACGGAAAGGCAACAGTGATTCGAATAACCACTCATTTCAACCAAGGTATGCAGAATAGAACATCATCTCTGAACACTCAACACATCCAACCTTGAAGATGGTCTACAGCAGCAGAAGAGCCCACCAGAAACAACAAACAGGTTGTTCTCAATAATTTCATCTCAAAAGAAAAATAAAGGTTAGGTGGTTGTCACTGCATGCAGCTAGAAGTAAGTTGGAGAAGTTCTATATTTTTAGGATGACTCCTAGTGGCAAATTTCACCAAACTATCCTGATAACGTTCAAGTCTCGTAAGTGAAAGGTACAATAATGAACCTTGTGTGTGACTAGAGCCCTGCGTTGGACGTTTTTTTTAAATGCCGCCCGCTCTGACTTGATTTCTGACAATTACCACCCGCTCCCGAAAGATGTGTGTCCAATTCCGCCCATTCCCGCAATCATTTTTATGCTGCTTTTAGAAATAGTGTGCCATTACATTACCTTCTTGTGCCTTTTTATCACCCTCTTGTGCCAGTTCATCAACCTCTTGTGCCATTTCATTAAAGGGGTATTCCAGGAAAAAAAAATGTTTTTATATCAACTGGATCCAGAAAGCTAAACAGATTTGTAAATTACTTCTATTAAAAAATCTTAATCCTTTCAATAATTATCAGCTGCTGAAGTTGAGTTGTTATTTTCTGTCTGGCAACAGTGCTCTCTGCTGACATCTCTGGTTGTCTCGGGAACTGCACAGAGTAGAAGAGGTTTGCTATGGGGATTTGCTTCTAAACTGGGCGGTTCCCGAGACAGGTGTAATCAGAGAGCACTTAGACAGAAAAGAACAACTCAACTTCATCAGCTCATAAGTACTGAAAGGATTAAGATTTCTTAATAGAAGTAATTTACATATCTGTTTAACTTTCTGGAGCCAGTTGATATACAATTTTTTTTTCCTGGATAACCCCTTTAACTGTGCTGGAGATAAACCTTGTGTTATTTCATGAGCCTCCTGTGGCATTTCAGTGATATGTTGGGACCGGCTGTATGTCCTGTGACCACCCGCAAAACCACCTCATTATCGCCCGAATGTTTTTTTTATTGGATCCCACGGGACCCCTGTGATCCCAATCCCGATGCAGTGCTCTATGTGTGACCTCAATTGAATTATTTAACTTTCCAGAAAAACTCAAAATCCATGCTGGAGAAGGTAAACATATTGTCTGATTATATTGTTATCATCAAAAACTTAAATATTCACCGTCACTGATAAAAACGTTTAATATGTTGTAGAGACATGTCAAAAGTTTTGATTGGTCAGGGTCTGAGTGTTCAGACTCCAACCAATCACTAGATTGAGCCGGGACAGGGGACTCTAAGCAAGACAAACATATAATGTAGGTCTATGGGACTGTCTTGGTCAGCATGTGCTTCTCTTCTGGCTTATTCTAGTGATCGGTCGGGGTCTGAACATTCAGACCCTGATCGATCAACACAAACATTTTTAATCGACTAAAGCATTTTAATTTCCTATTTCAAAAATGTAACCTGCCTGTCAAAATTACAGAATTTCCTTTAAGACTGGAGAATTAAAGGGGTACTCCGATGGAAAGCTTTTTCTTAAATTAACTGGTGCCAGAAAGTTAAACAGATCTGTAAATTACTTCTATTAAAAAATCTTAATCCTTTCAGTACTTTTTAGCAGCTGTTTGCTACAGAGGAAAATCTTTCTTTTTTGAATTTCTTTTTGTCTTGTCCACAGTGTTCTCTGCTGACACCTGATGCCCATATCAGGAACTGTCCAGAGCAGGAGAAAATCCCCATAGCAAAGCTATGCTGCTCTGGACAGTTCCTCCTGACACAGACAGAGGTGTCCGCAGAGAGCACTGTGGACAACACAAAAAAGAAATTCAAAAAGTAAAGAATTTCCTTTGTAGCATACAGCTGCTAAAAAGTACTGGAAGGGTAAAGATTTTTTTAATAGAAGTAATTTACAAATCTGCTTAACTTTCTGGCACCAGTTCATAAAAATAAAAAAATAAAAAGTTTTCCACCGGAGTACCCCTTTAAGTGTGTGGCCAAGATCTTTAAACATAATTTTTTTTTTCGACTTAAAAAGTATTTCACTTGACCCTTTTCTGCCTATTGAGAAAAAGTGAACCTTTAATTTCAATTCGAAGATGTATGTGACTCTGCATAAAGTATTTAAAAGTTTGAGCCAAAGTTTTATGACTTCTTCCTTATTAGAAGCCAAAGCGGAGAGTTCTCCAGAGGGAAATAGACTCTCTGCATTCAGCAGACACAAGCTCAATGTATATGTATTTATTCTGAATTTCATCCGCTACGGCTGACTGGCTTTGCTACGTTTACTCTTTGTTATGATTCGCATATTTTTTTTAAGCAATCTAAGTTAGAAAATGTTTAATTTTCATTAATTTCCAAAAGCATCCTATGGTCCGGGTCTTCTTTCATAGAAGTTAAGCCATAATCTGAATCCT
>NW_026610268.1:0-15077 GCF_029499605.1 Hyla sarda | reverse complement strand
CCACCCTCTGTTTCCTATGACTGATCCAGTTAATTACACACATTCTCCCCCAGCCCAATCCTTCTCATTTTATGCACAAACCTTTTATGTGGAACTGTATCAAATGCCTGGTCCAGTCTGGAGCTCACCTCCTCATAAAAGCTGATCAGGTTAGTTTGACAGGACCGATCCATGCTTATATGGAGGCATACATTCATTTTTATCAAGATATTCCAAAACAACTTACATACAACAGAGGTTAAACTAAATGGTCTATAATTCCGGGGTCACCTTTTGACCCCTTTTTTAAATATTGGCACCACATTTGCTATGCGCCAGTCCTGGGAACAGTCCCTGTTACTACAGTGACTGAATATTTAAAATAGGGGTCTGTCTATTACATTACTTAATTACTTTAGAATACAAGAGTGAATGCCATCTGGACCTGTGACTTGTCTATTTTTTATTTTTTTTTGTAGGCGGCACTGTACTTCTTGTTGGGTTAGACAGGTGACCTGTACTGGGGAGTTTGCCTAATCTCGCTGTATTTCATTTTCCTCTGAATACAGTGGAGAAGAATTTTAGTTTAATATATTTGCTTTTTCCTGATCCCCATTTATAATTTCTTCATCTTTTTTTAAAGGGCCTACACTTTCTTTTTTGCCCTTTTTTGCTATTTATATAGTTAAAGAACATTTTGGGGTTAATTTTACTCTTTGGCAATGAGTATAAATATTATATTTTTTTTTTTAAACGAATTAAAAAAAAAAAATTCTCTAGCGTTTTTTTTATGCTTCTTCACTGCCGTCCTGTTTTTAGTAGTTTAAATGCTTTTATTTTTGTCATTTATTGCCCCCTTAGCAATATTAATCCATATTGTTTTTTCTTTTATTTCTGACCCTTTTATTCCCATAAGGTATATACATCTTACAGTGAGAATTTAAGATATTTTTAAGTCTCCCATTTAGTGTCGGTATTCTTTTTGAGGACATTATCCCATTTTATATTAAGGGCTTCTCTGAGTTGATCAAACTTTGCCTTCCTATAGTTCATTGTTTTTGTGGCCCCTCGAAGGACAAGTTATAATGTATTCTATTAAGATCACTATTTCCTAGGTGTCCTTCTACCTGCACATTAGTTACTCTCAGGTCTGTTGGTTAATATTAAGTCTAGTAGGGGGGCGCCCCCTCTGGTCGGGCCCTGCACCATTTGGGACAGATAATTGTCTTTAGTTATAGTCAGAAACCTGTTTCCTTTGAGATTCACAGGTCTCAGTCTCCCAGTTTATATCCGGATGGTTAGTCCCCCCATCATCACCTCATTTTGATTTGCTGCCTTGTTTATTTGCCTCAGTAATTGATCTTCTGCCTCTTCAATTAGGTTTGGTGGCTCATAGCAAACCCCTATTGGAATTTTTATTATCTCCGTATATTTCTACCCGTAATGACTCCATTATCATTTCTCTCCCGTATATCCTCCCGCAGTGCGGCCTTCAGACTGAACTTGTCATAGACAAACTCCTCCCCCTTTCCGTTTTGTCCGATCCTTCCTGAATAGACTATAACCTTGCATGTTGACCGCCCAGTCACAGCTATCGTCCAACCAAGTCTCTGTTATACCCGCTATGTCATAATCCTCCTCAGACATCAACCACTCCAGTTCCTTTGTTATATTGGTCAGACTTCTGGCATTAGTTAACATGCAATTCAATGGTGGTGTGTTTATTTATTTTTTCTTCCTATGAAGCCTATCCCTATTAACTATTCTAAGCCCTCCCTCCGCTCCACCCCCAGGTATATAACTAAGTCCACCCTCTGTATCTACACTATCTTCCCCCCCCAAAAAAAATCCCTAGTTTAAATACTCCTCCACCCTTCTAGCCATCTTCTCCCCAAGCACAGCTGCACCCTCCCCATTGAGGTGCAGCCCGTCCCTACGGTAGAACCGGTATGTGACAGAAGTTGGCCCAGTTCTCCATGAACCCAAACCTCCATCCTACACCAGCTTTTCTGAGCCACTTGTTTACCTCCCTAATCTCCCGCTGCGCCTCTGTGGCTCGTGGTACAGGTAATATTTCAGAAAATATTACCTTTTTGGAGGTCCTTGCCTTAAGCTTGCTGCCTAAGTCCTAGAAATTATTTTTAAGGACACTCCACCTACCTCTTACTTTGTCATTGGTGCCAATATGTACCATGACTGCTGGGTCCTCTCCAGCCCCACCCAGCAACCTGTCAACCCGATCTGTGATGTGCAAAACTCGAGTGTCAGGAAGACAACACGCTGTTCGGCGATCCCGGTCTTTGTGACAGATCGCCCTGTCTGTCCCCACTACCAGTACCTGTCTGGCCTGCCCTTCACACCTCCCTCACTCCTTTATTGGAGCAGACCTCCCCCCCCCCCCCCCCCCCCCCCCCCCCGGCAGTCGGAGACAAAGTCCTGCTGCAGTACTGCTAGCTCTTGAATGGCATTTTTGGGGTGTGCTAGTTCAGGACTAGCCTCCCTGACACTTTTCCATCTACCCCGTTTTCTAACTGTAACCCAGCTAACTGCCTGGCTGTCCTGCACCTCCATCCCACTATCCTCCCCCACCTCTACCGCAGAGAGTACTTGCTCAGTGAGCAGGAGACTCCTCTCCAAGTTGACAATGCGTCAGTTGCCAGTTGCTCCTCTAGATCCAGGATCTGGACTTCCAGATGGACAACTTGCACACATCTATCACAACGATATGCACCCTCAAACTGCTGTTCAAGGATTGCATACATTGTGCAAGGTGCATACTGGACTACCTTTTCCAATAAGGAGGCCATACTAGATTTGGGGATTGCAAAAATTCAGTAAAAATCTAATATTTCAGTTAAAGTCCCTCTCTTTTATACTCACTTTTATACTTCACACTCTTGTATAGACACCCAATTGCTTAGTGTACTTGCTTTTATAGTTACCAGATACCACCTCTCTTCCACTGGCTGGAAGTGAATGCAAAGGGCTAGCTGGCTGCAATTTATCAGCTGCTAATTAACTACTCCGCCCACTCTCCACCTGTAATCCTTCTAGTGTAAATTGTCCATAGTTCAGCCAATCTGGAGACAAAAAAAAAGCTATGTATAGTCTTAACTCCATATGGTTCTTGGCAGGATGTGAGGACATGGGCATATTACACTCATAAGCAAAATTTAGGAGTACATTTTGTAAGAGACAAAATACTCATGACAAAGCAAAGTGTAATTGTTTAATTGTCTCAATCAACTTGATATTAAACTCAGGAAAGGTGGTGGAAATGCATTGATTTCTTTAACAATGTCTATATTAGGAAACCTAGTGGAGGGAACTTGCATGATTTTTGTAGCAAATGTGCTGGAAACCATCGTGATGGTTCAGCTTGTTCTCTATCGGCCAACATCTCTAGTGCTGATAGGGCAACCATCTCCTCTCGTTATGTGCAAAACAATACCGGTGAAATATATTCTTAAGTAAATTTTCTGGCGAATAACTGTATGTCCTTGTGGGTCTCAAAGTATTCAATGCTAGTTGTGGGGGGAAAACAATCCGTGAATTAATACTTGCAATTACATAGTGGTAAATGTTCTGTCAGATAAGTGAATTATCTTCGTTGAGTTCCGTTTGGAATCATGATGTCCTGTCCTCAGTGTCTCCTACCAGCCGGTTCCTTAGCGTCTTTATTGCGTTTGATTTTCTGAAATCTACCTGTCATGATAGACGGGGCATCTGATGATTCCACAGATGATCTTGAAGACGTAGAGGCACTTCTTGATCTCTGTAGGAATTTCTATTTGAATTTTTACTTTTGACTTCTGTCCTTTTTTGAATCTTTCTCTTTTCTCTCTTTTCTCTTTTCTCTCTCTTTTCTCTCTCTTTTCTCTCTTTTCTCTCTTTTCTCTCTTTTCTCTCTTTTCTCTCTTTTCTCTCTTTTTTCTCTTTTTTCTCTTTTTTCTCTCTTTTCTCTCTTTTTTCTCTTTTTTCTCTTTTTTCTCTTTTTTCTCTTTTTTCTCTTTTTTTCTCTTTTTTTCTCTTTTTTTCTCTTTTTTTCTCTTTTTTTCTCTTTTTTTTCTCTTTTTCTCTTTTTTTCTCTTTTTTTCTCTTTTTTTCTCTTTTTTTCTCTTTTTTTCTCTTTTTTCTCTTTTTTTCTCTTTTTTTCTCTTTTTTCTCTCTTTTTTCTCTCTCTTTTTTCTCTCTCTTTTTTCTCTCTCTTTTTTCTCTCTTTTTTCCTCTTTTTTTCTCTCTCTTTTTTCTCTCTCTTTTTCTCTCTCTTTTTCTCTCTCTTTTTCTCTCTCTTTTTCTCTCTCTTTTTCTCTCTCTTTTTTTCTCTTTTTTTCTCTCTCTCTCACAGATATTTTTATTTTATTTTTTTTCCATTTCCTTCTGGAACAATTGCATCTCAGGAGAGGGGACATTTTGCACTTGTTTTGGGGCCATGCATTTCTGTGGCCGTATTCACAAGGCTCTAAGTTCCAAAATAAGTTGAATAAAAATCAGTTATTGTACATACCACCTCCCACTGCTTTAATGAATATTTAATAATTGAATCCATACGAGGGAAATACTTGAATCCGCAAACCTCTTGGTATGAGGCCTTTCAGTAGGTATTGTTCCAGTGAAGTCTTGTTCCACCAGATTTTGGTCCTGCAGTGTAAAATATTGTGTAATAATGTCTTACTGGTCTACTTGAGTAGAGTCATGATCTGAACCAGCTGCACCAATGATCATAGTGTCAAACAAATGTTCAGCTTGGTTACCCCCAAGCCATATCTCTTGCCCAAAAAATCCATCCTTGAATGGAATACTTTGTTATACAACAGGAAACTATTACTTCAAAATAGTGCTAGCCGAGAATCGTGTCATTGGGCCAAACAGATATCAACTCACCAACGGTAAAGCACCAATCACCGTTGAGGGGGGGGGGGTGGTAGTTAAATACCTTTTTTCTTCTCAGAAAATACACTGCTCAAAAAAATTAAGCAAACACTAAGAACACATCCTAGACCTGAATGAATAAACTAATCGTATGAAATACTTTCGTCTTTAAATAGTTGAATGCGCTGACAACAATCACACACATTATCAATGGAAATCAAGTGTATCCACCCATGGAGGTCTGGATATGGAGTTACACTCAAAATCACAGTGGGAAACCTCACTACAGGCTGATCCAACTTTATGTAATGTCCTTAAAACAAGTCACAATTGAGGCTCAGTAGTGTGTGTGTGTGTGTGGCCTCCATGTGCCCGTATGACCTCCCTACAACGCCTGGGCATGCTCCTGATGAGGTGGAGGATGGTCTCCTGAGGGATGTCCTCCCAGACCTGGACTAAAGCATCCGCCAACTCCTCGCCAGTCTGTGGTGGATGGAGTGACACATGATGTGCTCAATCGGATTCAGGTCTTGGGAACGGGCAGACCAGTCCATAGCATCAATGCCTTCCTCTTGCAGGAACTGCTGACACACTCCAGCCACATGAGGTCTAGCATTTTCTTGCATTGGGAGGAACCCAGGGCCAATCGCACCTGCATATGGTCTCACAAGGGGTCTGAGGATTTCATCTCGTTACCTAATGGCAGTCAGGCTACCTCTGACAAGCACGTGGAGGGCTGTGCAGCCCCCCCAAAGAAATGCCACCCAACACAATTACTGACCCACTGCCAAACCGGTCAGGCAGCAGAACGTTCTCCACAGCATTTTTTATTTTTTAAGGAAGCCCTAAGACAATACTGATGGGGCTGTGCTCCTCTATCTAGTTAGCGCTGTGCTCCTGACAGCAGATGTCACATTACCCCTCCCTCCGTGGCCTAAATGCTGATGGTATAGGACCTGTGATGATGTCACCATCATGTGACCATGCAGGATAGATGTAATAGTGGTAGGACCTGTTATGCTGTGGAGGTCACAGGTCACCCCAGTAGTAGGTTAACAACATGAAGGGGGTTTGTTAGTGTCACCCCAGTAGTGAGATTATTAATGGTTAGCAAACCTCCTCCTCAAGTAGAGGCCTACAACTAACTATAGGGGCAAGTTGTGCTCACATAGTTGTTGTGGACCCTGTTTGCAAATAGTTTCCCCCATTATAGTTGTAGGCCCCTCTGAGAGGGACCTGGGACTACAACTATAAGGGGGCAACTATTAACAGAGGGGCCCACCCATATGAAGCCCCCATATAGTTTGGGTAGGCCTCTGTTAATAGTTGCTTTTATTGCATAATCCCTAAAGCACACAAGGCATAAGTGTGAGTGTACGCCCTGCAACCACTTTTTTGCAATTTAAAGGGTGCTCAAAAGCTGAGCGTTTCATACCCAGTGGGTCCAGACTGCTATCAGCAGCAGGGACCCATGGCTAATGGCTGACATCGTTGGTCGGACGATTAACCCTTTAGACACCTAAAATGTGGGAAATTGGCTCCAGTGGGCTAATATTTACCACCTGGACAAAATCATATATCCTATAGGGATAAAATAGTTGTGAAAAAATTGTGTTAAAAAAAATTATTGTGAATAAGCCCCTTCCCTAATAAGTTTGAATCATCCCCCCTTTTCTCCCTTTTCCAAATAAAATTATGTAAACCTATACATATGTGGTATCTCCTCATTCATCACACATGTCCAAACTATTGAAATGTAGCATTAATATATTTAGGTCTGGGGGTGGAGTCATGGGCATATGGCTGGAGTTGGGGCAGGGGCCCCCAGGCCTTGAGCTGTGTAAGGGGCCCCAAAATTTCTTATGGCAACCCTGGTGCCAGGTGTATGAAACTGAAGCTCTAAGGCTTCCGGTTAAGAAGGGTGATCTCAAGGTGCACGTGATAGAATGCCGGCTGTATGAATGGCCGGCCCGTGCGCACTGAGCTAGAGGGGGAGACCCCACAAATGGTCAGCGCATGCACACAACACAGGATAACATGACCGCAACTGGAGATCATGTGATCATGTACAGAACGGGGAGACTAAAAATAACTAAGACAACATGAATGGTATATACATGACATATTGGAGTGTGACTTGTACAGGTATAAAGCAAAATGCTTTATACAGAAAAATAAGGATCAAAGAATCCATAAATATGAATGATTCTATGAGGTGGACATAAACACCTGAGTTCAAGGATAGGTAATTAAGTTGTGCAATTAGTAAAACGGCACAAAGGTTTCTGCAAAATATGTGAATGAAATAGATAAAATGCCAGCGCTATATGATAAATAAATATATTTTATTATATTACAGGAAAGAGTTAAAAACAAGATGGATAGATGTAGGGCTTGCTTGGCCAGTAACACTCCGATAGGTGTAGATAGTATAGCTATCAAATTGATGCAATCTTGTAAAATGTTATCCATAGAGATGAGCGAACTTTTCAAAAATTCGATTTCGGCCGATTCGTTGAATTTTCCCAAAAGTTTGTTTCGATCCGAATTTGTTCGCGGCGAATTGATATTAACCCCTTGGGGATGGAGCCCATTATAACCCTAAGGACGGGAGCATTTTTTGCAAATCTGACCACTGTCCCTTTAAGCATTAATAACTCTGGGATGCTTTTACTTATAAATTTGATTCCGAGACTGTTTTTTAGTGACATATTCTACTTTATGTTAGTGGTAAATTTTTGTCGATACTTCCATCATTTCTTTGTGAAAAATTCCAAAATTTGATGAAAAATTAGCTGCAACTCCTGCTGCCACTCGCCCCAAGTCTGCTGCCAACTCTGCCTGACGTATGTAGGCCTCTGCCCCTTCTCTGTGCACGTCCTGGCACTTCCCTGCCTGACATACTTAGTGCGTTTATGAGGGTATAGAACAGCAGCAGGCGATTACCTACGGCTGTCCTTTCAAAGTATATAGGCCCTAGACAGAATAAGTTACTAAATAGTACACTACTTGGTTGTATGTAAGCCCTGTGCAATGATGAGCGCACTGTTAAGCGTATTTATACGCAGAAAAAACTTTTTTTTTTTTTGTATACACCAGCCAGTGTATACTAATGTGTGGCATAGCACTGAAATTACCACCGAGACAGAAATAAATGGTACACTACTTGGTTGTATGTAGGCCCTTTGCAATGATGAGCGCACTAAGCGTATTTGTACGCAGGAAAAACTTTTTTTTTTTTTTTTTCTTTAATACACCGGCAGGTATATAACGTGTGGTATAACACTGAATTTAGCAGAGACAGAGTAACAGGTGAAAAATGGTAAAAAGGCACTAAAGTCCACACTAATGACTTATTTCTGAACAGCAGCAGGACCCAACAGTGCAGCATCACCAAAAAAAATCCAGGGATTAAACCCTAAATTGCTCTCTGTCACACAATTCTGAGCAGCAGAACATTTGTGGAGCAAACAAAAATAAACTCAATTGGGCTTAAAAATGAGGAGATAAGATGGTTGATAAAGTTCAGGCAGCTTGGAGATCTGTATGAGGCAGCTGACAGCTATCTGCCTCTCTCTGCTGCAATGCTCAATAACGTGAATAGGAGGTTTAGCAATCAATGATCCTTCTCAGAGTAACAGCACAGCACTCTGCACTCCTGCCTTTCCCTAATGCTGATGTGACTAGCAGTTGCAGTGTAACACTGTGGTATGAGCTATTCACACACACACACAGTCCCGTCCTCTCCATCTGAGTGCATAGATGAAATGAAGTGAGGCAAGATGGCCGCCGATTATATAGGGGCTGTGACATCACAGGGGTCAGTGAACACTGATAGGCTGCATCTCACATGTGATTCAGGGTCAGCCCGCCTACCTTCATTCCCGCTGCTGTTTCCCGCCCTCCCATAATCCCCTGCCCCATGTACTAACAAGTGGATCCGCCATTTTAGGTCTCCAATAGCCTGGAACGCTGTAAAATGGAGTTAAATGAAGCAATTCGCGCAATAGAATCGCGGCGATATTCGTATTCGTTGCAAATGAAATTTTTCATGAAGTTCGTAACCAATTCGGGTTCGTCAACTTCGATTCGCTCATCTCTAGGCAGCACCACAGAATATTTTTTTTTTATTTTTTTTTATTTTTTTTACAGGGATTAAACCCTAAATTGCACTCTGTCACACAATTGTGAGAATCAGATTTGTGGAGCAACAGAAAAAAATCCAATTGGGCTGAAAAGAGAGATAAGATGCTCCATACAGGTAAAACAGCTGTGAGATCTATGACGCAGGTGACCGCTATGCAGCACCTCTATGTCTGCTATATGGAGTAAAGAGAATACGAGGTTTTGCTAGAATCGTTCTCGGTCAGAACTGCAGCAACACTGTGCCCTGTATCTTTCCCTAACGCTGATGTCACCGCTACTCGTAGCGGTCGGATGCTGTATAACGCTGTTGTATGCGATCAGCACTCAGACGTGCAGTCACTTCCTTTCCCTATCTCGTGTGGAGAAGATATGACCAGAGGGAAGATGGCCGCCGATTATATAGGGCTGTGACATCACAGGGGTCAGTGAACACTGATAGGTTGCATCTGACATGTGATTCAGGGTCAGCCCACCTACCTTGATTCCCGCACCAGCTTCCCGCCCTCCCATGGTGCCTTGCCCCATGTACTGACATGTGCAGCCACCATCTTAGGTCTAAAACAGCCTAGAACGCAGGAAAATGGAGTTTAATAAAGCGATTCATGCTCGAAGTTCGTATTCGATTAGTTACGAATTTCAGGAAATTCGATTCTGATTTGGGTTCGTCAGATTCGATTCGCTCATCTCTAGTTATCCCTATCAGAGATGCTGTGTACAGGAGGAAGGTAAAGATTTTTGCGTGCAAACCTGTTGCTGTCGTAAGGAAATAGTCTTAGTCTGTTGTGCTAGCTCCAGTTATTTACTAGTTGAGATGTTCTGCAAGTGGGACTGTTCCCAATGTTTGGCAGTATATGATTAGATTTCCTAGGTAAAATTCCATTCAATAAGGTGCAATGTGCTGCTGGCTATGCTGTTAGTAGTTGTGGTTCCGGGATATCCTCAAGTTGGGTCCTGGTCTTCTGTTGTCCTGCTGTGGAGCGGTCTGGGAGACAGCTCCGGCCGGCGGCGTCTCTACCAGAAAACGTTCCTGCTGTGTATAGTATAGTTTGCTGTACCAGTGACGTCACTACAGATGCTCAAGTGGACCGAAAAGCTCTGACTCGTTTTACTGCATATATGACCCCCTTAGACTTACAGTGCAAAAAAATTTTTGATTTCTTTGTCATTATGCAAAAAGGAATGTACTGGCTTCTTATTGTTCGTTTTAAAATTTTTTTTATTTTCCATGCTTTACAGCTTTTGCAGGGGAAACCTTTTTTTTTTTTTTTTTTTTTTTTTTTACCCAGTGTGTTCTGTTTCCACATTTCTTCTGTTCAACTATCTTTATTTTGAATTATAGTTTTTCTCTTTTGGATTTTTCATAGTGGGGGCCACATAGTTGCCTATGTTTTGGGCTTTCTTGATCATAAACCTCGGTGTTTTGGGTATAAATTTTCCTATTTTCACTTTTTTTTTTTTTTTTTTTAAGGATATCCTAAGTAGCTTTTCTTGCTATATGTGGTGACTATTGGGATACCTATTTCAGTAGGATTGTCATACGTTCCTAATTTTTTGGCATGTCCCTATTTTCTATCATTTTTTTAAAAACTTTTTTGAGTACCTCTTCCCTTTTCATTCTCATTACCTCTTATTTTACGTAGAAGGAAATTTCTCCTCATATCCCTTTTCCAAAAATTTTGGTTGTAAGGATTTTGCTTCAAGTATATAATCTTCTTCTACCTATGAGCAGTTGCGTTTGAGGTGTAAAAATTGGCTCCGTGGAATGTTCTGCAACCAAAGGGGTAAATGGCAACTGCTACAATGTATGAAGCTATTGCCATCTGTGGGAATGTAAAATGGTTTTTGTTACTATTTTGTTATCCATGATGTTGAATTAGGTCTAAGAAATTTATTCGGTGATATAGTTAGCGGTGAAATTCAGATAATTCACTTTTATTGACGATTAAAAACTGAGCCAGCGTTTCCGCACTCCCCTGCCATATAAAAATCGCATCATCTATAAAACGTTTCCAGAGGACCAGGTTCACATTCAACTTGCCATTAAAGAAAATTGCTTTTTCCTCCCAATGTCCAACATACAAGTTTTGAACAGCTAGGCGCAAACTTGGTCCCCATGGCAGTGCCCCATTTTTGTATAAATTTCATATTTTAAATGTGGTTTAAGATAAAATGCATTCACCAATGTACTGTACTTGTTCTGGAGGAATTTCCTTATCTTGTTTTAAAAAATGTTCCGCAGCTTTTTTCCTTGTTGATGCTCTATACCGGTATATAGGGAAGTTATATCCATTGTTCCTAGAAAATAATCCTTTTCCCATTTTATGTCTTGTAAAATTTCTAATAGGAGTAGTGTCTTTTAGGTAGGCTGGCAGTTTTGTAACACAACTCTGTAGCTGCGTGTCCACATAGCAGGACAAGCTTGCAGTAAGGCAATAAATTCCTGATATGGTAGGTCCCCCCCCCCCCCCCCCGGAGGATTTTCCTTAGCTTTATGAACTTTTGGGATTTGATAAGCCAGGTATTTTGGGTTTGTTTACAAAAAGGTATTCTCCCTCCTTTTTTGTTTAGTATTCCTTCCGATAATCCTCGTGCCTTAGTATTTCTAATTCCTTTTTAAAGACTTCCGTGGGGTTGTTTGAGTTTTCCGTATGTTTGTGTATCTGCTAGTAAACGTAAACACTCTTTATGGTAATCCTCCTGATTTAAAATGACTATGCTGCAGCCTTTGTCTGCCGGCCGTATGACTATATTATTGTTAGTCTGTATTGCTTTTAGAGCTTGCTGTTCTGCTCCACTTAGAATATTAGTGGAATGTTTCTGGTTTATTTTTTGCAGGTCTCTGACCATGGCTTCAAAGGCATGTAGGGATTCAGAGTATTAGTTTTGCGGAAATAATTTGGATTTTTTAGAGTGGTGTTTTTTATATATAGTATTATTTTTTTACCTCCATTCTGACTTGAGGATTTAAAAAAAAAAAAAAAAAAAAAAAAAATTTCAGGGTCAATTTGCGCATGAATTATTGTATTTTTATTTTTTTTTATGCCTATAAAGGTGTCAAATTTATTTAAGTTGGCTCTACCGCAACAACTACCACTAGAACACCTGTAACCACGAGGGCAGCAGAACCACCCTGAATACAGTCAGGAAATATAATTGCAATGACACCAGTAAAATCAATAGCGATATGGGACGGACGGACGCGGACAAGGTGTTTGTTCCTCACATGTGGCAGCAACGTTTCAACTGTCAATAGTCTTTTTCAAGCATACAAGGCTGACTAGAGTACTGTTTTTTATGTGATAGCACACACAAAATCAATTACAACATGATTACATCTCATTAACGAGAAAAAATGAAAATAAGTGATCGGAGTATAAACAGTGGCAAGTATACATATAAGTGGATGCGTGTATAAATATACAGAGTATTCTATATCAAAACACATATAATGCAAATAAGCGATCTTGTGCAGACAATATTTTATAAACAAGAATTGTATACATACAATTTAAAATACCTAATTGGAGGAGGAGCTGGATCAAGGCGCACTCACCAGATGTATTGAAATTCATGGCGGCGCATCTCCGTAGGACGCTATCTGGCCCGTGTGTGTCAGGAAGTGTCTTGCGGCCAATAGTTGTTGAGCACGGTGGTTGCCAGGTAGCCGCAGCCAAAACGAGGTCCTGCGCACACTCACTGCGCTATCGGAAGCCTCGGCAGACATAGTAATAGAGGGCACACCTCTAGTCTTTTCAGCGCATGCGTTACTGTATTCTATTTATGGAGTGTTCGTTCACATAGCGTATATAGCGCCTGTGAACCAACTAACAATATGAGTGAAAGTGAGAGAATATAGCTGAATACATGCAAATATGTATTGTTTATGGGTTATGGTACCTACAAAAAAGACATCTGAGTGTGTGTGAATGATGAATAATATATGTGAATAATGTTCTGAAATGTGTTGTAAAAAATGCGTGTGTGTGAATATGAACTAGTTAAAAATCTAAGTGAAAGTGTGCATATGAATGAATATAAGAGTGGATAGCATCATAGCATAGGCCTACCTATGCCTTAATGTGTGTGTGTGTGTGTGTGTGTGTGTGTGTTAGAGGTAGAGAGAAAAAAAAAATACAAAGTGAGTAATATGTACAATATACCATATATACTAGAGTATAAGCCGACCCGAGTATAAGCCAAGACCCCTAATTTCAACCCAAAATCCCAGGAAAAGTTATTGACTCGAGTATAAGCCTAGGGTGGGAAATACATCATCCCCCCCCCCCCCCCCGTCATCATCCACACCCGTCATTAACATCCTCATCATAATCACCGCCTGTCATCATCCAGACCCTCATCATCATCCCCTTGTCATCATCCCCTTGTCATCATCCCCACCCCCCTTCATCATCCCCTTGTAATCATCCCACACACCCCCCTTCATCATCCCCTTGTCATCATCCCCACCCCCCTTCATCATTCCACACCCCCCCCTTCATCATCCTCTTGTCATCATCCCACACCCCCCCTTCATCATCCTCTTGTCATCATCCCACACACCCCCCCCCCCCCCTTCATCCTCTTCTCATCATCCGCCCTCAGTGGTCTTCAACCTGCGGACCTCCAGAGGTTTCAAAACAACTCCCAGCAAGCCCGGGCAGCCATCGGCTGTCCAGGCTTGCTGGGAGTTGTAGTTTTGAAACCTCCGGAGGTCCGCAGGTTGAAGACCACTGCTGCCTTCGACATCATCCAGCCCCCTCTCACCCCCTTTAGTTCTGTACAGTACTCACCTCCGCTCGGCGCTGGTCCAGTGCTGCAGGGCTGTCCAGAGAGGAGGTGGTCCGGTGGGATAGTGGTTCCGGGCTGCTATCTTCACCGGGGGTGCCTCTTCTCCGCGCTTCGGGCCCGGAATAGAGGCGTTGCCTGGACGATGACGCAGAAGTACGTTGGCAATGAACATACCTCTGCGTCATTGTCAAGGCAACGTGACTATTCTGGGGCCGGGCCTGAAGCGCTTAGAGGCCTCCCCGGTGAAGATAGCAGCCCGGAACCACTATCCCACCGGACCAACTCCTCTCCGGACAGTCCTGTAGCACCGGACCAGAGCAGAGGTGAGTACTGTACAGAACTAAAGGGGGGTGAGAGGGGGCTGGATGATGTCGAAGGCCGCAGTGGTCTTCAACCTGCGGACCTCCGGAGGTTTCAAAACTACAACTCCCAGCTTGCTGGGAGTTGTAGTTTTGAAACCTCTGGAGGTCCGCAGGTTGAAGACCACTGCGGGTGGAGAGTTCACTCGAGTATAAGCCGAGGGGGGTGTTTTCAGCACGAAAAATCATGCTGAAAAACTCGGCTTATACTAGAGTATATACGGTATATAAAAAAATATTTTAAAAAAAGTGAGGTGACACGTGAGAATGAAAATATAGAAGGTATGGAGAATATAGAGAAATGAAAAAATGAATAAATGTAAGGAGTAAAAAATAGTGTATATGAGTGTGTGTGTGTGTGTGTGTGTGTGTGTGTGTGTGTGTGTTGTTTAGGAAGATGAAATGAAAGGCAAAAATGTGTGGGTAACCGTGAAGAAATGTAACGTGTATAAATGTCTCATAATATATTGAGGGGAGAATTTAAAAAAAAAAAAACATTTTGGTATATAAAATATACTAGAGAATGTGATATTACTCAACAGTTAATTATATAGGCACGCAACCACATGGGGCAAAAATGATTGATAAAGATGTACATATAGGTAGATACTCGTGGTTTTGTTGGATCTTGATCCATATTCCTGATCCAAATCTGCTTGAAAAGAGAATATTTGTCAATATTATGAATATGTACAGTACAGGTCAATTTCAGATAGTTTATTCAACAGGATTCATTATCTTGAGAGAGCATAAATATTTGGAGACACAGTAAAGTCAACATTAAGCCCGTTCGGGCGCAGGGTATGTAATTCGTGAATCCATTTGAGTTTGCATCTTAACCTACTCACTGTCACCCCCTCTTTTCAGGGGGGGGTACATGATCGATCAATAAAAATTTCAGATCGTGTTCATTGTGGCCCACCTCCGTGAAAT
>NW_026610267.1:0-15091 GCF_029499605.1 Hyla sarda | reverse complement strand
CAGGTCTCAGACCAAAGCCAGTATCCAAGCAAATATAGATATGTTACCTTTTCCAGAAATTCATTAATACTATCAGCATTATTAAGGGCCATCACTTTCATCTTGAAGGTCAACACGATCTCCACAGCAACAAATAAAAGTATCTTGCATGATCCACTCACCAGTTTGTCCCATACCCTGCGGATAAAACACAAGCGGCTTGTATTGTGATGGCTGAGAGAAGATTACAGACAGATGTTTGCATTACGACATTATACAGTGAATCTACTGGCTACTAAATCATTTCAAAAATAGTCCCAATGACATACCGATTCTGGGTCATCTTTTCTTATAGCTCTATATTGTGTCATTCCTCTGTTATACTTAATAGAAATCACAAAGAGAGAGAAGAACTCCGGCTCAGCTCAGGAAGATACAGCTTTATTGACATCAACGAGGCAACAGGTACAGGGAGGAAGTGACGCGTTTAGTCGTACGACTAAGGCCAGCACCTGGCCGAAACGCGTCACTTCCTCCCTGTACCTGTTGCCTTGTTGTTGTGAAGAAAGCCGTATCTTCCTGAGCTGAGTTGGAGTTCTTCTCTTTCTTTGTGATTACTCCGGGTGAGGTCCACACCCACTCCGCGCCCAGTATCCAGACCAGGGATTGAGCCGGGATACCTGCTTTCTGTATGCACTTAATAGAAATGTATGACTAAATAGCCAGCTGAGTGTTACTAGTTGGGGGCATGTCCCTACACCAGTGTTTCCCAACCAGGGTGCTTCCTGCTGTGGCAAAACTACAACTCCCAGCATGCCCGGACAGCCTTCGGCTGTCCGGGCATGCTGGGAGTTGTAGTTTTGCCACAGCTGGAGGCACCCTGATTGGGAAACACTGCCCTACACTCTCTGACACCATCCAGTCAAGGCTGACTATGGCAGGTAGTGCAGGAATATAACCTTTTGACAAGAGGAAAGGTAAAATCCACCTGTCAATTAAAGGGGTACTCCCCTGGAAATGTTTTAATCAACTGGTGCCAGAAAACAGATTTGTGAATTACTTCTATTAAAAAAAAAAATCTTAATCCTTCCTGTACTTAGCTGTTTTATGCTCCACAGGAAGTTCTTTCCTTTTTGAATTTCCTTTCTGTCCGACCACAGTGCTCTCTGCTGACACCTCTGTCCATTTTAGGAACTGTCCGGAGCAGGAGAGGTTTGCTATGGGGATTTTCTCCTACTCTGGACAGTTCCTAAAATGGACAGAGGTGTCAGCAGAGAGCACTATGGTCAGACAGAAAGGAAGTTCAAAAAGAAAAGAACTTCCTGTGGCGCATACAACTGCTGATAAGTACTGGAATGATTAAGATTTTTTTTTATAGAAGTAATTTACAAATCTGTAAAAAACTGGGAATGTGCAGCTCACAATTAACTAGCCAAGGTAAGAGGGCTATACACCTACACCTGGTGTTTTATATAGGAGAGACAAAACTAAGAAGGTAGCCAACCCCTCTAGGCTAGCATCAGTTGCCTGATACAATGATGTAATGGTAATAATGATGACTGGATCGTGCTTCAATTATAATATGAAAAGTGCAAATGTATTACACAATATAAAATACATAAAAAATATTTTGTAAACAGTAAATCCTCAAAGCACAAGGGCCCTTGTGCCGAGGGAATTACAATATAAAACTCTTTGAAATGCTATGTCACTTTTAATAATCCGGCCTCCGATAATCCAAAAATGGGTTTAAGTCCCATAAAAGGTATAGATTCCAAATGCTATACGTAGAATAGGTATATTATAGTTACCAGCCTGCAATGAGTCCCGATAAAGAGTCACCTTGAGTTGAAATGTGGAGTCCGCACAGTTAAGGTGGTACCAGACGCTGGCACGCGTCTTAGCGGCGGTCTGCCTGCCACAAACCAGCTGGAATGGTAGCCGCTTACTGATGTTTCGCTGCAGATGGTAACCACACAAAGAAGCAGGTGCGGACTTCTGAGTAACTCGATGGAGGGTGACGTCACAGGTGCTGGGCAATGCTGCCTGGAAGATGGTCTCGGGAGCGTTATGCTGGTTTGCAGAGCTGGATCGGAGTTCACCGTTAAACAGTCAGGTAGCGGTGATGTATAATATTCTTTTACCTAGACGCGTTTCAGGGCTCGCATATGCTTTAAACACGGCCCTTTCCTCAGTAGGCTTGCGAGTTTTATATTGTAATTCCCTCGGCACAAGGGCCCTTAAGCCAAGTAACAGGGCCATAATGGTATCACTGTACCTTTGTAAGCTGGATGGTGGTAAACAACCTGCAAAGCATTTCCTAAACCACAAGTTATATGGGAGCTTATCCAGAGCACTGCATGTCTTGAGATGCGTCACAAGTCTGCTATCTTCTATATTCAGGTAATGCTCAAATCCTTTCTGCTGCAAAAGAGAAATGTGGACAATGCAGTAAAATAAGGAGTGATAGAACAAAAATATACAGAGAGCAGGAAAGCCAGATTTATTCATTTTACAATAGACATGTATAGTTTTCTTGTAACTGGTGGGAAATTTCCTGTAAGTCTGCATTGCAGCAAGTGAGCTGGACATATATTCTTTCCAAAAGATCTAATAAAGCCAAAATCTCTAGAGCAGTGGTTCTTAACCTTGTTGGAGGCACTGACCCCCACCAGTTTCATATGCGCATTCACCGAACCCTTCTTAATTGGGAAAATAAAATGTGATTTTTTCAAATTCAAAACATAGGCGGTATATATTTAAGTATATATTTATACATAGGTGCACAAAATGAACAAAACCATTAAGAACAAAGAACAAAACCATGAAAACATGATTTTCACACAAAGTCATAATTAATATTTACTGCAAATCAGTGTGACTTCTGCTGTTGTCTTTCAGAGACCAGTTCACAAATGCGCGGCTTTACCTTGGCAAGTGAAACTCACACGTCATTTTCGCAACAATGGAAGTGTTCCCCCACATTAGGCAGGCAGTGTTCCCCCACATTAGGCCGGCAGTGTTCCCCCACATTAGGCAGGCAGTGTTCCCACCACATTAGGCAGGCAGTGTTCCCACCACATTAGGCAGGCAGTGTTCCCACCACATTAGGCAGGCAGTGTTCCCACCACATTAGGCAGGCAGTGTTCCCACCACATTAGGCAGGCAGTGTTCCCACCACATTAGGCAGGCAGTGTTCCCACCACATTAGGCAGGCAGTGTTCCCACCACATTAGGCAGGCAGTGTTCCCACCACATTAGGCAGGCAGTGTTCCCCCACATTAGGCTGGCAGTGTAACCCCACATTAGGCCGGCAGTGTTCCCCCACATTAGGCCGGCAGTGTTCCCCCACATTAGGCCGGCAGTGTTCCCCCACATTAGGCCGGCAGTGTTCCCCCACATTAGGCAGGCAGTGTTCCCACCACATTAGGCAGGCAGTGTTCCCACCACATTAGGCAGGCAGTGTTCCCACCACATTAGGCAGGCAGTGTTCCCCCACATTAGACAAGCAGAGTTCCCCCACATTAGACAAGCAGAGTTCCCCCACATTAGACAAGCAGAGTTCCCCCACATTAGACAAGCAGAGTTCCCCCACATTAGACAAGCAGAGTTCCCCCACATTAGACAAGCAGAGTTCCCCCACATTAGACAAGCAGAGTTCCCCCACATTATGTAGGCCAGTGGTCTTCAGTCGTTGGCTGTCCGCACATGCTGGGAGTTGTAGTTTTGCAACATCTGAAGGACCACAGGTTGAAGACCACTGATTTAGGCAGTGTTCCCCCACAGACATACAGCCTCCAGCCATATACAGTGTATGGCTGGAGGTTGTATGCCTGTGTACTGCCCACTTCAGTGCTCAGACCACCGCTCCGGCTATAGCAGTAGGTCTCGGGACCGGTGGTCGGAGCACTGAAGATGACGTGCCACTGGTCACTTACCAAGCTGGCCACTGCGCGTCTTCCTCCTTCTCTAACCTCCGGTCTTCGGCGCCTTTGTTTCCATGGGCGCACGCACGGGACGTCCCAGCAGCCCTGCGTTTTTAAACTTAACGCGGCGCCGCAGGGAGTTAATAGCGATGGGGACGGGCAAACAGGACGGGCAAACACCGGCTCTGCTCGGGGCCCCAGGCCAGCTCGGGCCCCCAAGCAATTGCTTGGTTTGCCTGTCCTGTTGCGATCTCCCCCGCCGAACCCCCGGGACTGACTCACTGAACCCCTGGGGTTCAATCGAAGCCAGGTTAAGAACCACTGATCTAGACCTACTCAACTATGTGCAATACATGACTTCAGCACAGTCCTAATACATGCAGCTTCCCCTGCTGGTAACATCAGTCGGATCTCCAGTGATCAGCTACAAATCTAGGACACGGCCTTATGGAAGAAGAATGTTGGGAAATAATAGCATTTCTAAAGTGCAGCCTGTCCAGAGGCTCTTACCAGCTGCTGGTGGGAATCCCTAAACTTGGTGTTTAAATGATGCACAAAGTTCTTGATAAGCCAATAACAATCCACCTCATCGTCCACCATCTCCTCCATTGGGCCGGCTATGGCCAAGAACAACTCATCCTCTGGTTCCTGAAAACAAATGTTAGAATAAATAAACCTACAACTCGTTTATATCATATTTTATGATCAAATATAATAAACACATATTGAAAACAAAACCACCAATATAAGCCAAATCCAAGTATAGAGATTGTTCCTAAACCCTGCATTGTTATATAAGGTGTATAGCCACTTCCAGACACCACACTGTATATACAAGGAGACTAAACATATTTTAGCATTCAAAACATTAACCAAAACAGCAATAAAACATTTGAATAACCCAAAAATGTTGCTATTGGCCAAAAATAACCAAGCCTCTCGAGTAATCACTTCGCTCCACTTCACCATATGCTTGGTAAGATCACACAGAAATAGCATGTCATACATCTTCTGCTTTAGAAAGGTCTTCTCAGCTCTTACATGTCTGTTTTAGTATATACTGTACTTATATTCCATGTAAAATACCAATTCCTGAACTCTGCAGTGTGTGGTGTCTGCAGCTACTCTGTTATTCCTCCTGGAAATATACTAATAATTTAAAGAAGTACTCCGGTGGAAAACCTTTTTATTTATTTATTTTTTATCAACTTGTGCCAGAAAGTTAAACAGATTTGTAAATTATTTCTATTTAAAAATCTTAATCCTTCCAGTACTTATCAGCTGCTATATGCTCCAGAGGAGGTTCTCTTCTTTTTGAATTTCCCTTCTGTCTGACCACAGCGCTCTCTGCTGACACCTCTGTCCATTTTAGGAACTATCCAGAGTAGGAGCAAATCCCCATAGCAAACCTATCCTGCTCTGGACAGTTCCTGACATGAACAGAGGTGTCAGTAGAGAGCACTCTGGTCAAACAAAGTAAAGTCAAAAAGAAAAGAACTTCCTGTGGAGCATACAGCAGCTGATAAGTACTGGAAGGATTAGGATTTTCAAATAGAAGCAATTTACAAATCTGTTTAACTTTCTGCCAGCAGTTCATAAAAAAATAAGTTTTCTGCCAGAATACCCCTTTAATGTTACCATTCCCTGTGTCATTAATGAAAACAAATCTATAGGATGTGCTGTCAGAAATCTTACATCTACAGCCAACTGAATTAAACACATTAGACTGTGCTTATTTAATAGTAAATCTCCTTTATCCCATAACTGTGAACAAGACCTAATCTGCCCCAGCTTAGATATTAGATATAGATATTACAAATACCTGTAAAGTCATAGAAAGTATATTAAAGTGAATGTACTGTAGGACTGTATTCTGACATCTGTAACGTCCACAAGACCTGGACCTCCAATATTTAAGTGGCATAATAATTAAGCCAAAATGCTGTATTACAGTTGTCTGAAGGGGACTAGAGATGAGCAAATTTACAGTAAATTCGATTCGTCACAAACTTCTCGGCTCGGCAGTTGATGACTTTTCCTGCATAAATTAGTTCAGCTTTCAGGTGCTCCGGTGGGCTGGAAAAGGTGGATACATTCCTAGGAAAGAGTCTTCTAGGACTGTATCCACCTTTTCCAGCCCACCGGAGCACCGGAAAGCTGAACTAATTTATGCAGGAAAAGTCATCAACTGCCAAGCCGAGAAGTTCGTGACGAATCGAATTTATTGTAAATTCGCTCATCTCTAAAGGTGACCAATGGGAAGAACACTTTCTTCTTTCCCTTACCTATATTACTATTGAAATACTACATAAATAAACAATAATAGGAGGGTTCTCTCACTATAACTGACTGCACAAGAGACCGGACAGGATGAGAGACTGACAGAAAGAATATTAACTCCATGACTAGTAGGGATAACACTGCTGTTCGTTCTAGAAATAGAGGGCAGGAAACATACAGGAGGTCTACTAAAGGAGCAAAGTCAAGTATTTGTTTCTGCCTAAAATCGTTAAAACGTGGACGCACCAAAGTGTACTTCTGACTTCTAGACAGCTTCCCAGTCTCTAACTGATACATGTAGTGGAACACCTCAGTCTTGGGGGTGGATTCATTGATGAAGTGTATGACCTCTAGAGCATGGTAAACATCCTCATACTGTTCTCTCCTGTACACCATCACCTCAGAGTGAGTCTCTTGGTGGGGAGGAAGGATTCCTTTAAGAAAGAAAACTATAGATGTAATGATATTGATTTGATTAATATACAGTGCACAAGGAGTTCTCTTATCACAGCTAATAAAAAGAACAGCTTCTATTAGAGGTAGGAGACTATATGCCAGCATTTCAGATCCACCATTCCATATGTCTAGAACACAGTTTAAAGCATGAGATATCAGAATATTGGCTCAATGGGGGGTCCAGGTAGTGGGGCTGTAATGGCCTTACAGGTTTTTTTCTAGAGGTGAATGGTTAAAGGGGTGCTCCGGTGGAAAAAAAAAAATCTTTTAAATCAACTGGTGACGGAAAGTTAAACAGATTTGTAAATTACTTCTATTAACCCCTTAAGGACCGGAGGTTTTTCCGTTTTTGCATTTTCGTTTTTTGCTCCTTGCCTTTAAAAAATCATAACTCTTTCAAATTTACACCTAAAAATCCATATGATGGCTTATTTTTTGCGCCACCAATTCTACTTTGTAATGACGTCAGTCATTTTGCCCAAAAATCTATGGTGAAGCGGGAAAAAAAATCATTGTGCGACAAAATTTAAAAAAAAACGCTGTTTTGTAACTTTTGGGGGCTTCCGTTTCTACGTAGTACATTTTTCGGTAAAAATGACACCTGATATGTATTCTGTAGGTCCATATGATTAAAATGATACCCTACTTATATAGGTTTGATTTTGTCGGACTTCTGGAAAAAATCATAACTACATGCAGGAAAATTAATACGTTTAAAATTGTCATCTTCTGACCCCTATAACTTTTTTATTTTTCCGTGTATGGGGCGGTATGAGGGCTCATTTTTTGCGCCGTGATCTGAAGTTTTTAACGGTACCATTTTTGCATTGATAGGACTTATTGATCGCTTTTTATTCATTTTTTCATGATATAAAAAGTGACCAAAAATGCACTATTTTGGACTTTGGAATTTTTTTGCGCGCACGCCATTGACCGTGCGGTTTAATTAACGATATATTTTTATAATTCGGACATTTCCGCACGCGGCGATACCATTTATGTTTATTTTTATTTTTATTTACACTGTGTTTTTTCTTTTATGGGAAAAGGGGGGTGATTCAAACTTTTAATAGGGAAGGGGTTAAATGATGTTTATTCACTTTTTTTTGCACTTTTTTTTTGCAGTGTTATAGCTCCCATAGGGACCTATAACACTGCACACACTGATCTTTTACATTGATCAGTGGTTTCTCATAAGAAACCAGTGATCGATGATTCTGCCGCATGACTGCTCATGCCTGGATCTCAGGCACTGAGCAGTCATTCGGCGATCGGACAGCGAGGAGGCAGGTAGGGGCCCTCCCGCTGTCCTGTCAGCTGTTCGGGATGCCGCGATTTCACCGCGGCTATCCCGAACAGCCCACTGAGCTAGCCGGCATGCTTTCGGTTTCACTTTAGACGCGGCGTTCAACTTTGAACGCCGCGTCTAAAGGGTTAATAGCGCGCGGCACAGCGATCAATGCCGCGCGCTATTAGCCACGGGTCCCGGCCGTTGTTAGAGGCCGGGCCCGACCCGCTATGACGCGGGGCCACGTCGTGGCCCCGCGTTATAGATCGGGAGTGGACACATGACGTTCCAGTACGTCATGTGTCCTTAAGGGGTTAAAAAATCTCAATCCTTCCAGTACTTATTAGCTGCTGAATACTACAAATGAAATTATTTTCTTTTTGGAACACAGAGCTCTCTGCTGACATCACGAGCACAGTGCTCTCTGCTGACACCTCTGTCCATTTTAAGAACTGTCCAGAGTAGGAGAAAATCCCCATAGCAAACATATGCTGCTCTGGTCAGTTCCTAAAATGGACAGAGATGTCAGCAGAGAGCACTGTGCTCCAAAAAGAAAAGAATTTCATCTGTAGTATTCAGCAGCTAATAAGCACTGGAAGGATTAAGATTTCTTAATAGAAGTAATTTACAAATCTGTTTAACTTTCTTGCACCAGTTGATTTAAAAAAAAAAAAAAAAAAAGAAGAAGGTTTTCCACCGGAGTACCCCTTTAATGACTGAATTGCAGGACATTTTATAGCTTAAGCCAAGATAAGCAACAGAGGAGAGGGAGTGGACAGGGTCATCTGGGGAGATGATGAGGTCACTGTAAATCTCCAGTAACTATAACATGATTGCATTAAGAAGAAAATGGAAAATAACATATGCGAGTAACACGTATTAGTGTCCATTTAGCTCATCATGGCATTATACACTTCACTGAGCAGACTGTGTTGATAAAAGAATTTTCTTATTCAACTGAAGACGTTGTTTACCAAGAAGCACTTTCCATACAAGTATCCGGTACATGGATGGGAGGGGGAACCTCTGACAGAAGGTACAAAGCTTCTCAATATCTGTGAACAGAAGGTAAAAAACAAATCTGTTATAAAGCACAATGACACCGTACTTTATCTAATACATCTATATATCTACCACAGGAGTTTAGAACAGGTAATGGTGCATGCACACCACGTTTTTGCAATACAGTTCCCGTATCAGGTTTTTGGATAAAAAACGGATTCCTCAAAACCTGACTGAACTGTATCAAAACGTGTACAAATTTTAACCCATATATACGGTTTGAAAAATGGTGTCCGGTTGCATCCGTGTTTCAAGAAAAAAAACGTATATGTTTTTTTAACTTTTCACTCCATTATGAATAAAGTTTCACTTGTTTGATTGAAATTCCAAGAAAAAAAAAACTGTGCAAAGTCAAAAACCGTATGGTGAAAACCGGATGGAACCATATGCACACACAGTTCCAATTGACTCCTATGTTTAAAGAAAACAAAAAAACATATACGGTTTAATACAGTTTTTCACCCGGACCAGAGAACATGGTAGACTACGGTTTTGGGTACGGGTAAAAAATGGACAAAACCGTATAAGACGCAAGACAGACTAAACCGGATGATGCGTTTGACATACGGTTTACAATGTTAAGTCAACGCATACGGTTTTCTATACGGTTCCATACAGTATTTAACTTGAAACCGTATACGGGAACAGTATAGCAAAAACGTGGTGTGCATGCACCCTAATACTGACAGCACCCGGTGTGAGAAAAGGAATGAATGACTGCTCACCCTAGGTGTTTGTGTAGAGTAATATACGCAACAAAGATGAAAGCACAATGAATAACAGGTCATCTGCTACCCTACAGTGAATCGTAACAGATAACTGGAAAGCTTTGGCTTCAATGGAGAAAACCGGATCACACGGTGCTGACCGACCAGGACACAGTAAGGAGGATAAGAATAGACTTTAATAACAAGGATGCAAAGCGTTTCGCTGCGCATGCGCAGCGAAACGCGTTGCATCCTGGTTATTAAATGGGTACTCCGGTGAAAACCTTTTTTCTTTTAAATCAACTGGTGGCAGAAAGTTAAACATACTTGTAAATTACTTCTATTAAAAAATCTTAATCCTTCCAGTACTTATTAGCTGCTGAATGCTACAGAGGAAATTCCTTTCTTTATGGAACACTGATGACATCACGAGCACAGTGCTCTCTGCTGACATCTCTGTCAGTTTTAGCAACCGTGCATAGAAGATGTATGCTAAGGGAAGCATGGTGGCTCAGTGGTTAGCACTGCTGCCTTGCAGTGCTGGGGACTTGGGTTCAAATCCCACTAAGGACAACAATAAATAAAGCATTATTATTATATTAACGTCAGCAGAGAGAACTGTGCTCGTGATGTCATCAGAGAGCATTCCAAAAAGAAAAGAATTTCCTCTGTAGTATTCAGCAGCTAATAAGTACAGGAAGGATTAAGATTTTTTAATAGAAGTAATTTACAAATATGTTTAACTTTCTGCCACCAGTTGATTTAAAAGAAAAAAGGTTTTCACCGGAGTACCCCTTTAAAGTCTATTCTTATCCTCCCTACTGTGTCCTGGTCGGTCAGCGCCGTGTGAGCCGATTTTCTCCATTGAAGCCAATGCTTTCCATTTATCTTTAATGAACTGTGTCAGTGCCCCACAAAGAACTGTGCCACAAATGAAGAGTTCCGCCATGCTCTTAATAAATGTTTTCCCAATTGGTGACTCTCCAGCTGCTGTAAACTACCACTTACATCATGAACTGACAGAAGGGCATGATGAGAGCTGTAGTTTTTGCAACACCTGAAAAGCTACTGGTGGGAAACACTCTTCCTCCCTCCCTGGTAATACTCACCTAGCCTGTTCCTGCCTCTTCTAGTCAGGTCTGATCAGAGCAGAACGATTCAGGCAGCACTTAATGCTCTGTCTTCATCGCGAACGTGAAGCGCAGAGTGCTGCCTCGCTCCGACCAGCTATTCAGCTGTATCTGTCTCTTAATGACACCAATACGATTGAATGAAGGGACATCCTTCCTCTTATGGGTTTCCCAAACCAGCTGGGGGAGGTAGGTGGATGCATGGTGAAGGTGCTGCTTGCCAGTCCGGACAATTGGCAGCTGCAATCTGACTTTGGGCTGCTGGCTGCTAGTTCACTACCCCTGTGCTCTGGTGGCACCATGGATGTCATAGAAGACATGTTACTCAGATACGGTATATAGTTCTTCACTTCTACAATTTTTTTTAGCACCATTTAATATACTGTAAAGTGTTCTGGGGCCACCATCTTACACCGTCTTGAGCGATGAATATAGGACATCACTAAGATGCTGCAAAACTACCGGTATCAGGATTGAGAAAGCCAAAGTCTGGTACTAGTGATGTTCTCTGACTGCCTGCTCCTTACCCCAGCGGTCATCCTTCAGCAAGATTTCTAGGGATTTCTTCTCCTCCACACCACGAAATCCAACCTTTTCATAGTACACAGACCGAAAATTTCTCTGAGTATCTTCTGACATGTTTCCTACTAAAAAAAATAAAATAATATATATATCCAAAAGACATTACACGGCACAAAGGTGCAATATAATATTCATAACCAATTCATTTTTCTCTATTTTGCATCAAGATTTCTAAATATATCACTAACATAACTCAATCTATATGTCCCGTACTATATGCTGCCCATTGGTGAAACCCCTATGAGATGGTGACTGGAGCCGCTACTATAATGTTACAAAGGGGGAGCCTGACTGGGGCGGCACACTGCCGTGGAGAGGGGCGACACACTGCCGTGGAGAGGGGCGACTGGGGCGGCACACTGCCGTGGAGAGGGGCGACTGGGGCGGCACACTGCCGTGGAGAGGACTGGGGGGTGGCACACTGCCGTGGAGAGGACTGGGGGGTGGCACACTGCCGTGGAGAGGACTGGGGGGTGGCACACTGCCGTGGAGAGGACTGGGGGGGGTGGCACACTGCCGTGGAGAGGACTGGGGGGGGTGGCACACTGCCGTGGAGAGGACTGGGGGGGGTGGCACACTGCCGTGGAGAGGACTGGGGGGGGTGGCACACTGCCGTGGAGAGGACTGGGGGGGGTGGCACACTGCCGTGGAGAGGACTGGGGGGGGTGGCACACTGCCGTGAAGAGGACTGGGGGGTGGCACACTGCCGTGAAGAGGACTGGGGGGTGGCACACTGCCGTGGAGAGGACTGGGGGGTGGCACACTGCCGTGGAGAGGACTGGGGGGTGGCACACTGCCGTGGAGAGGACTGGGGGGGTGGCACACTGCCGTGGAGAGGACTGGGGGGTGGCACACTGCCGTGGAGAGGACTGGGGGTGGCACACTGCTGTGAAGAGGACTGGGGGGGTGGCACACTGCTGTGAAGAGGACTGGGGGGGTGGCACACTGCTGTGAAGAGGACTGGGGGGGGTGGCACACTGCTGTGAAGAGGACTGGGGGGGGGGTGGCACACTGCTGTGGAGAGGACTGGGGGGGTGGCACACTGCTGTGGAGAGGACTGGGGGGGTGGCACACTGCTGTGGAGAGGACTGGGGGGGTGGCACACTGCTGTGGAGAGGACTGGGGGGGTGGCACACTGCTGTGGAGAGGACTGGGGGGGTGGCACACTGCTGTGGAGAGGACTGGGGGGGTGGCACACTGCTGTGGAGAGGACTGGGGGGGTGGCACACTGCTGTGGAGAGGACTGGGGGGGTGGCACACTGCTGTGGAGAGGACTGGGGGGGTGGCACACTGCTGTGGAGAGGACTGGGGGGGTGGCACACTGCTGTGGAGAGGACTGGGGGGGTGGCACACTGCTGTGGAGAGGACTGGGGGGGTGGCACACTGCTGTGGAGAGGACTGGGGGGGTGGCACACTGCTGTGGAGAGGACTGGGGGGGTGGCACACTGCTGTGGAGAGGACTGGGGGGGTGGCACACTGCTGTGGAGAGGACTGGGGGGGTGGCACACTGCTGTGGAGAGGACTGGGGGGGTGGCACACTGCTGTGGAGAGGACTGGGGGGGTGGCACACTGCTGTGGAGAGGACTGGGGGGGTGGCACACTGCTGTGGAGAGGACTGGGGTGGCACACTGCTGTGAAGAGGACTGGGGGGTGGCACACTGCTGTGAAGAGGACTGGGGGGTGGCACACTGCTGTGAAGAGGACTGGGGGGTGGCACACTGCTGTGAAGAGGACTGGGGGGTGGCACACTGCTGTGGAGAGGACTGGGGGGGTGGAACACTGCTGTGGAGAGGACTGGGGGGGTGGCACACTGCTGTGAAGAGGACTGGGGGGTGGCACACTGCTGTGGAGAGGACTGGGGGGGGTGGCACACTGCTGTGGAGAGGACTGGGGGGGTGGCATACTGCTGTGAAGAGGACTGGGGGGTGGCACACTGCTGTGGAGAGGACTGGGGGGGTGGCACACTGCTGTGGAGAGGACTGGGGGGGTGGCACACTGCTGTGGAGAGGACTGGGGGGGTGGCACACTGCTGTGGAGAGGACTGGGGGGGTGGCACACTGCTGTGAAGAGGACTGGGGGGGTGGCACACTGCTGTGGAGAGGACTGGGGGGGTGGCACACTGCTGTGGAGAGGACTGGGGGGTGGCACACTGCTGTGGAGAGGAATGGGGGGTGGCACACTGCTGTGGAGAGGACTGGGGGGGTGGCACACTGCTGTGGAGAGGACTGGGGGGGTGGCACACTGCTGTGAAGAGGACTGGGGGGTGGCACACTGCTGTGAAGAGGACTGGGGGGGTGGCACACTGCTGTGGAGAGGACTGGGGGGGTGGCACACTGCTGTGGAGAGGACTGGGGGGTGGCACACTGCTGTGGAGAGGAATGGGGGGTGGCACACTGCTGTGGAGAGGACTGGGGGGGTGGCACACTGCTGTGGAGAGGACTGGGGGGTGGCACACTGCCCGTGGAGAGGACTGGGGGGTGGCACACTGCCCGTGGAGAGGACTGGGGGGTGGCACACTGCTGTGGAGAGGACTGGGGGGTGGCACACTGCCCGTGGAGAGGACTGGGGGGTGGCACACTGCCCGTGGAGAGGACTGGGGGTGGCACACTGCCCGTGGAGAGGACTGGGGGTGGCACACTGCCCGTGGAGAGGACTGGGGGTGGCACACTGCTGTGGAGAGGACTGGGGGGTGGCACACTGCTGTGGAGAGGACTGGGGGGTCTCACATTGCTGTGGAGAGGACTGGGGTGGCACACTGCTGTGGAGAGGACTGGGGGGTGGCACACTGCTGTGGAGAGGACTGGGGGGTGGCACACTGCTGTGGAGAGGACTGGGGGGTGGCACACTGCCCGTGGAGAGGACTGGGGGTGGCACACTGCCCGTGGAGAGGACTGGGGGTGGCACACTGCCCGTGGAGAGGACTGGGGGGTGGCACACTGCTGTGGAGAGGACTGGGGGGTGGCACACTGCTGTGGAGAGGACTGGGGGGTGGCACACTGCTGTGGAGAGGACTGGGGGGTCTCACATTGCTGTGGAGAGGACTGGGGTGGCACACTGCTGTGGAGAGGACTGGGGGGGTGGCACACTGCTGTGAAGAGGACTGGGGGGTGGCACACTGCTGTGGAGAGGACTGGGGGGGGTGGCACACTGCTGTGGAGAGGACTGGGGGGTGGCATACTGCTGTGAAGAGGACTGGGGGGGTGGCACACTGCTGTGGAGAGGACTGGGGGGTGGCATACTGCTGTGAAGAGGACTGGGGGGTGGCACACTGCTGTGGAGAGGACTGGGGGGGTGGCACACTGCTGTGGAGAGGACTGGGGGGGTGGCACACTGCTGTGGAGAGGACTGGGGGGGTGGCACACTGCTGTGGAGAGGACTGGGGGGGTGGCACACTGCTGTGAAGAGGACTGGGGGGGTGGCACACTGCTGTGGAGAGGACTGGGGGGGTGGCACACTGCTGTGGAGAGGACTGGGGGGTGGCACACTGCTGTGGAGAGGAATGGGGGGTGGCACACTGCTGTGGAGAGGACTGGGGGGGTGGAACACTGCTGTGGAGAGGACTGGGGGGGTGGCACACTGCTGTGGAGAGGACTGGGGGGGTGGCACACTGCTGTGAAGAGGACTGGGGGGTGGCACACTGCTGTGAAGAGGACTGGGGGGGTGGCACACTGCTGTGGAGAG
>NW_026610266.1:0-15141 GCF_029499605.1 Hyla sarda | reverse complement strand
TATGTGACTATGGAGCTGTTTGGTGATGTCGTCTATTATGGCCTTCATAGAAGCAACAGGAGATTGTTGCATCCATCTAGAACCCTCAGAACTACAGTGCTATGATGTCACTCACTTCCACAGGCCTTGCAGAGTGTAAACAACAACAACCCAGCTTTGTTGTGTATGTAACCATAGGGATTTGTGATGTCACCTAGAACCTTCACAGCAGCGACAGCTTTATGAGGAGCATCAGCACTGCTCTGCCTGAGCAGAACCATCACCGCCATAGGTTGTCAAATAACCCGGATTTAACCCACACAGGTAAGTCCAATGGGGTGCAGGCATGTCCTCTATGCTTACAGCTTCCCGTGGGTGTTGGTTTGATACCGTTTGGGGACAGCCAAGGAGGCATCTGCAGGCAACAAAGGTAGGTGTGTGCTTGTGTGTGTGTTTCCTATGCAGATCCTAAGCCCAGTGTCACATGCAAGTAGGAGGAGTAAGAAGGGTTCCTGGCAAATCCGGGTTATGGATTGCATTTAAAAAGGCCCCGTGGGAGTGCAATGGGCCCCTGTCTTGCTGCTTAGCAATAATGGTATGGGTTTAGGTTCTGCTGTGTGTACTGGTGGTTGACTGCCCCCCAGCCCAGAGTGTGCATGGAAAATTGTCTGGCAGCCTCCCTGACAGCAAGCAGTGATAGTGCCCATGAAGGGGACCTTGTTGGGCCCGCCCCTTTCACGGTTATCGCTTCTCGGCCTTTTGGCTAAGATCAAGTGTAGTATCTGTTCTTATCAGTTTAATATCTGATACGTCCCCTATCTGGGGACCATATATTAAATGGATTTTTGAGAACGGGGGCCGATTTCGAAGCTTGCTTCCGTCGCCCTATGCATTGACCCGATATGGCAGTATCTTCGGGTACAGTGCACCACCCCCTTACAGGGTTAAAAAGAAAGATTCCTACTTTCATTGCTACCTGCTTGCTGGCTAGCCAGCTAGCCAGCCCTGTGGGCCTTGCTGCTGCTGCTGCAGCCAAAAAACAAAAGGTGGTGCTGCTGCTGCTTCTGCTGCTTCTGCTTCTGCTTGTGTCTGGCCGCTGTTGGAGCGTCCAGGCACAGGACTTCTGCTGCTGCTGACTAAATGGCCTCCTTAATTGGATCATTTGAGTAGCCAGCACACCTGTGCAGGTAGGGCATGACATGATAGGCAGCTGCCTTGATAGCGGGTGGGTGCTGAATGTTCCTAATTGACAAAATAAGATTAATGCTTATGAAGAAATATAAAATCTCATCCCTTCCCCAATATCGCGCCACACCCCTACCCCTTAATTCCCTGGTTGAACTTGATGGACATATGTCTTTTTTCGACCGTACTAACTATGTAACTATGTAACATAACATGGGGGGGGGTCTCCTGGCTGTTCACACAGGTGTGTCATTGCTGTACATTGACCATGCATTGCTTCTGTGGTATTGCAAAGGCAAAGACAAATGCTTCCAGCCATCCATTGCACTAATGGATTGGTCATCAGCTGGCTGTCTATGTCCCGCATCAATATAGACCAAAGTACAGAGGGTTAGGCTATGCTATTGTGCACCTACCTGATGCATCAGAAGGTGCGAGGCCCTTGCTAAATTCTGTGCACAGACTTTGAGATCTATACTTTAGACTGTATCTAAACCTGCTCCAACATGGACTGACATTCTGGCCTACTTTCAGCCGATGCGACTTGTCTGTCGCTGAACAGTCGCTTTTTATGTATTCAGCACCTATGTATAATGTTGTAAAAATGCTCTAGAAGCTAAAGTCGCAGAAATGTCACACATATTTGGCCTGCAACTTTCTGTGCGACAAATTCAGACAGGAAAAATCAGTATAAATCCTTAGAAAATTATCCCCCAGTGTCTCCATCTGCTGGCGGTATTGAATAAGCATTGCTGCACTGATGGGGTATGCATTAGACGAAAAAAAAGAAGAAAAAGAAGAATAATACGCCCAGAAAAGAGGCGAAAAGGCGAAAAGGAGAAAAACGTAAAAAAACGTGAAAAAAAAGTAAGAGGAAGAGAAGGGAAAAAAAGGTGGAAATGGGTTTAAAAGTGATTTCGGCGGAGAAATATATATATATATATATATATATATATATATATATATATATATACGCGCACACACACACATATATATAAACGTATTCTCCGTTGAGATATTGCAGCCGCTGCTGTGTCCAGGCCCAGGAGCCTTAGCACTGTGCTGTGATGTCACTCAATACCACTGACATCACTAGGTGTAAACAACATCTCTCCTTTGCTGTGTATGTGACTATGGAGCTGTTTGGTGATGTCGTCTATTATGGCCTTCATAGAAGCAACAGGAGATTGTTGCATCCATCTAGAACCCTCAGAACTACAGTGCTATGATGTCACTCACTTCCACAGGCCTTGCAGAGTGTAAACAACAACAACCCAGCTTTGTTGTGTATGTAACCATAGGGATTTGTGATGTCACCTAGAACCTTCACAGCAGCGACAGCTTTATGAGGAGCATCAGCACTGCTCTGCCTGAGCAGAACCATCACCGCCATAGGTTGTCAAATAACCCGGATTTAACCCACACAGGTAAGTCCAATGGGGTGCAGGCATGTCCTCTATGCTTACAGCTTCCCGTGGGTGTTGGTTTGATACCGTTTGGGGACAGCCAAGGAGGCATCTGCAGGCAACAAAGGTAGGTGTGTGCTTGTGTGTGTGTTTCCTATGCAGATCCTAAGCCCAGTGTCACATGCAAGTAGGAGGAGTAAGAAGGGTTCCTGGCAAATCCGGGTTATGGATTGCATTTAAAAAGGCCCCGTGGGAGTGCAATGGGCCCCTGTCTTGCTGCTTAGCAATAATGGTATGGGTTTAGGTTCTGCTGTGTGTACTGGTGGTTGACTGCCCCCCAGCCCAGAGTGTGCATGGAAAATTGTCTGGCAGCCTCCCTGACAGCAAGCAGTGATAGTGCCCATGAAGGGGACCTTGTTGGGCCCGCCCCTTTCACGGTTATCGCTTCTCGGCCTTTTGGCTAAGATCAAGTGTAGTATCTGTTCTTATCAGTTTAATATCTGATACGTCCCCTATCTGGGGACCATATATTAAATGGATTTTTGAGAACGGGGGCCGATTTCGAAGCTTGCTTCCGTCGCCCTATGCATTGACCCGATATGGCAGTATCTTCGGGTACAGTGCACCACCCCCTTACAGGGTTAAAAAGAAAGATTCCTACTTTCATTGCTACCTGCTTGCTGGCTAGCCAGCTAGCCAGCCCTGTGGGCCTTGCTGCTGCTGCTGCAGCCAAAAAACAAAAGGTGGTGCTGCTGCTGCTTCTGCTGCTTCTGCTTCTGCTTGTGTCTGGCCGCTGTTGGAGCGTCCAGGCACAGGACTTCTGCTGCTGCTGACTAAATGGCCTCCTTAATTGGATCATTTGAGTAGCCAGCACACCTGTGCAGGTAGGGCATGACATGATAGGCAGCTGCCTTGATAGCGGGTGGGTGCTGAATGTTCCTAATTGACAAAATAAGATTAATGCTTATGAAGAAATATAAAATCTCATCCCTTCCCCAATATCGCGCCACACCCCTACCCCTTAATTCCCTGGTTGAACTTGATGGACATATGTCTTTTTTCGACCGTACTAACTATGTAACTATGTAACATAACATGGGGGGGGTCTCCTGGCTGTTCACACAGGTGTGTCATTGCTGTACATTGACCATGCATTGCTTCTGTGGTATTGCAAAGGCAAAGACAAATGCTTCCAGCCATCCATTGCACTAATGGATTGGTCATCAGCTGGCTGTCTATGTCCCGCATCAATATAGACCAAAGTACAGAGGGTTAGGCTATGCTATTGTGCACCTACCTGATGCATCAGAAGGTGTGAGGCCCTTGCTAAATTCTGTGCACAGACTTTGAGATCTATACTTTAGACTGTATCTAAACCTGCTCCAACATGGACTGACATTCTGGCCTACTTTCAGCCGATGCGACTTGTCTGTCGCTGAACAGTCGCTTTTTATGTATTCAGCACCTATGTATAATGTTGTAAAAATGCTCTAGAAGCTAAAGTCGCAGAAATGTCACACATATTTGGCCTGCAACTTTCTGTGCGACAAATTCAGACAGGAAAAATCAGTATAAATCCTTAGAAAATTATCCCCCAGTGTCTCCATCTGCTGGCGGTATTGAATAAGCATTGCTGCACTGATGGGGTATGCATTAGACGAAAAAAAAGAAGAAAAAGAAGAATAATACGCCCAGAAAAGAGGCGAAAAGGAGAAAAACGTAAAAAAACGTGAAAAAAAAGTAAGAGGAAGAGAAGGGAAAAAAAGGTGGAAATGGGTTTAAAAGTGATTTCGGCGGAGAAATATATATATATATATATATATATATATATATATATATATATATATACGCGCACACACACACATATATATAAACGTATTCTCCGTTGAGATATTGCAGCCGCTGCTGTGTCCAGGCCCAGGAGCCTTAGCACTGTGCTGTGATGTCACTCAATACCACTGACATCACTAGGTGTAAACAACATCTCTCCTTTGCTGTGTATGTGACTATGGAGCTGTTTGGTGATGTCGTCTATTATGGCCTTCATAGAAGCAACAGGAGATTGTTGCATCCATCTAGAACCCTCAGAACTACAGTGCTATGATGTCACTCACTTCCACAGGCCTTGCAGAGTGTAAACAACAACAACCCAGCTTTGTTGTGTATGTAACCATAGGGATTTGTGATGTCACCTAGAACCTTCACAGCAGCGACAGCTTTATGAGGAGCATCAGCACTGCTCTGCCTGAGCAGAACCATCACCGCCATAGGTTGTCAAATAACCCGGATTTAACCCACACAGGTAAGTCCAATGGGGTGCAGGCATGTCCTCTATGCTTACAGCTTCCCGTGGGTGTTGGTTTGATACCGTTTGGGGACAGCCAAGGAGGCATCTGCAGGCAACAAAGGTAGGTGTGTGCTTGTGTGTGTGTTTCCTATGCAGATCCTAAGCCCAGTGTCACATGCAAGTAGGAGGAGTAAGAAGGGTTCCTGGCAAATCCGGGTTATGGATTGCATTTAAAAAGGCCCCGTGGGAGTGCAATGGGCCCCTGTCTTGCTGCTTAGCAATAATGGTATGGGTTTAGGTTCTGCTGTGTGTACTGGTGGTTGACTGCCCCCCAGCCCAGAGTGTGCATGGAAAATTGTCTGGCAGCCTCCCTGACAGCAAGCAGTGATAGTGCCCATGAAGGGGACCTTGTTGGGCCCGCCCCTTTCACGGTTATCGCTTCTCGGCCTTTTGGCTAAGATCAAGTGTAGTATCTGTTCTTATCAGTTTAATATCTGATACGTCCCCTATCTGGGGACCATATATTAAATGGATTTTTGAGAACGGGGGCCGATTTCGAAGCTTGCTTCCGTCGCCCTATGCATTGACCCGATATGGCAGTATCTTCGGGTACAGTGCACCACCCCCTTACAGGGTTAAAAAGAAAGATTCCTACTTTCATTGCTACCTGCTTGCTGGCTAGCCAGCTAGCCAGCCCTGTGGGCCTTGCTGCTGCTGCTGCAGCCAAAAAACAAAAGGTGGTGCTGCTGCTGCTTCTGCTGCTTCTGCTTCTGCTTGTGTCTGGCCGCTGTTGGAGCGTCCAGGCACAGGACTTCTGCTGCTGCTGACTAAATGGCCTCCTTAATTGGATCATTTGAGTAGCCAGCACACCTGTGCAGGTAGGGCATGACATGATAGGCAGCTGCCTTGATAGCGGGTGGGTGCTGAATGTTCCTAATTGACAAAATAAGATTAATGCTTATGAAGAAATATAAAATCTCATCCCTTCCCCAATATCGCGCCACACCCCTACCCCTTAATTCCCTGGTTGAACTTGATGGACATATGTCTTTTTTCGACCGTACTAACTATGTAACTATGTAACATAACATGGGGGGGGTCTCCTGGCTGTTCACACAGGTGTGTCATTGCTGTACATTGACCATGCATTGCTTCTGTGGTATTGCAAAGGCAAAGACAAATGCTTCCAGCCATCCATTGCACTAATGGATTGGTCATCAGCTGGCTGTCTATGTCCCGCATCAATATAGACCAAAGTACAGAGGGTTAGGCTATGCTATTGTGCACCTACCTGATGCATCAGAAGGTGCGAGGCCCTTGCTAAATTCTGTGCACAGACTTTGAGATCTATACTTTAGACTGTATCTAAACCTGCTCCAACATGGACTGACATTCTGGCCTACTTTCAGCCGATGCGACTTGTCTGTCGCTGAACAGTCGCTTTTTATGTATTCAGCACCTATGTATAATGTTGTAAAAATGCTCTAGAAGCTAAAGTCGCAGAAATGTCACACATATTTGGCCTGCAACTTTCTGTGCGACAAATTCAGACAGGAAAAATCAGTATAAATCCTTAGAAAATTATCCCCCAGTGTCTCCATCTGCTGGCGGTATTGAATAAGCATTGCTGCACTGATGGGGTATGCATTAGACGAAAAAAAAGAAGAAAAAGAAGAATAATACGCCCAGAAAAGAGGCGAAAAGGAGAAAAACGTAAAAAAACGTGAAAAAAAAGTAAGAGGAAGAGAAGGGAAAAAAAGGTGGAAATGGGTTTAAAAGTGATTTCGGCGGAGAAATATATATATATATATATATATATATATATATATATATATATATACGCGCACACACACACATATATATAAACGTATTCTCCGTTGAGATATTGCAGCCGCTGCTGTGTCCAGGCCCAGGAGCCTTAGCACTGTGCTGTGATGTCACTCAATACCACTGACATCACTAGGTGTAAACAACATCTCTCCTTTGCTGTGTATGTGACTATGGAGCTGTTTGGTGATGTCGTCTATTATGGCCTTCATAGAAGCAACAGGAGATTGTTGCATCCATCTAGAACCCTCAGAACTACAGTGCTATGATGTCACTCACTTCCACAGGCCTTGCAGAGTGTAAACAACAACAACCCAGCTTTGTTGTGTATGTAACCATAGGGATTTGTGATGTCACCTAGAACCTTCACAGCAGCGACAGCTTTATGAGGAGCATCAGCACTGCTCTGCCTGAGCAGAACCATCACCGCCATAGGTTGTCAAATAACCCGGATTTAACCCACACAGGTAAGTCCAATGGGGTGCAGGCATGTCCTCTATGCTTACAGCTTCCCGTGGGTGTTGGTTTGATACCGTTTGGGGACAGCCAAGGAGGCATCTGCAGGCAACAAAGGTAGGTGTGTGCTTGTGTGTGTGTTTCCTATGCAGATCCTAAGCCCAGTGTCACATGCAAGTAGGAGGAGTAAGAAGGGTTCCTGGCAAATCCGGGTTATGGATTGCATTTAAAAAGGCCCCGTGGGAGTGCAATGGGCCCCTGTCTTGCTGCTTAGCAATAATGGTATGGGTTTAGGTTCTGCTGTGTGTACTGGTGGTTGACTGCCCCCCAGCCCAGAGTGTGCATGGAAAATTGTCTGGCAGCCTCCCTGACAGCAAGCAGTGATAGTGCCCATGAAGGGGACCTTGTTGGGCCCGCCCCTTTCACGGTTATCGCTTCTCGGCCTTTTGGCTAAGATCAAGTGTAGTATCTGTTCTTATCAGTTTAATATCTGATACGTCCCCTATCTGGGGACCATATATTAAATGGATTTTTGAGAACGGGGGCCGATTTCGAAGCTTGCTTCCGTCGCCCTATGCATTGACCCGATATGGCAGTATCTTCGGGTACAGTGCACCACCCCCTTACAGGGTTAAAAAGAAAGATTCCTACTTTCATTGCTACCTGCTTGCTGGCTAGCCAGCTAGCCAGCCCTGTGGGCCTTGCTGCTGCTGCTGCAGCCAAAAAACAAAAGGTGGTGCTGCTGCTGCTTCTGCTGCTTCTGCTTCTGCTTGTGTCTGGCCGCTGTTGGAGCGTCCAGGCACAGGACTTCTGCTGCTGCTGACTAAATGGCCTCCTTAATTGGATCATTTGAGTAGCCAGCACACCTGTGCAGGTAGGGCATGACATGATAGGCAGCTGCCTTGATAGCGGGTGGGTGCTGAATGTTCCTAATTGACAAAATAAGATTAATGCTTATGAAGAAATATAAAATCTCATCCCTTCCCCAATATCGCGCCACACCCCTACCCCTTAATTCCCTGGTTGAACTTGATGGACATATGTCTTTTTTCGACCGTACTAACTATGTAACTATGTAACATAACATGGGGGGGGTCTCCTGGCTGTTCACACAGGTGTGTCATTGCTGTACATTGACCATGCATTGCTTCTGTGGTATTGCAAAGGCAAAGACAAATGCTTCCAGCCATCCATTGCACTAATGGATTGGTCATCAGCTGGCTGTCTATGTCCCGCATCAATATAGACCAAAGTACAGAGGGTTAGGCTATGCTATTGTGCACCTACCTGATGCATCAGAAGGTGCAAGGCCCTTGCTAAATTCTGTGCACAGACTTTGAGATCTATACTTTAGACTGTATCTAAACCTGCTCCAACATGGACTGACATTCTGGCCTACTTTCAGCCGATGCGACTTGTCTGCCGCTGAACAGTCGCTTTTTATGTATTCAGCACCTATGTATAATGTTGTAAAAATGCTCTAGAAGCTAAAGTCGCAGAAATGTCACACATATTTGGCCTGCAACTTTCTGTGCGACAAATTCAGACAGGAAAAATCAGTATAAATCCTTAGAAAATTATCCCCCAGTGTCTCCATCTGCTGGCGGTATTGAATAAGCATTGCTGCACTGATGGGGTATGCATTAGACGAAAAAAAAGAAGAAAAAGAAGAATAATACGCCCAGAAAAGAGGCGAAAAGGAGAAAAACGTAAAAAAACGTGAAAAAAAAGTAAGAGGAAGAGAAGGGAAAAAAAGGTGGAAATGGGTTTAAAAGTGATTTCGGCGGAGAAATATATATATATATATATATATATATATATATATATATACGCGCACACACACACATATATATAAACGTATTCTCCGTTGAGATATTGCAGCCGCTGCTGTGTCCAGGCCCAGGAGCCTTAGCACTGTGCTGTGATGTCACTCAATACCACTGACATCACTAGGTGTAAACAACATCTCTCCTTTGCTGTGTATGTGACTATGGAGCTGTTTGGTGATGTCGTCTATTATGGCCTTCATAGAAGCAACAGGAGATTGTTGCATCCATCTAGAACCCTCAGAACTACAGTGCTATGATGTCACTCACTTCCACAGGCCTTGCAGAGTGTAAACAACAACAACCCAGCTTTGTTGTGTATGTAACCATAGGGATTTGTGATGTCACCTAGAACCTTCACAGCAGCGACAGCTTTATGAGGAGCATCAGCACTGCTCTGCCTGAGCAGAACCATCACCGCCATAGGTTGTCAAATAACCCGGATTTAACCCACACAGGTAAGTCCAATGGGGTGCAGGCATGTCCTCTATGCTTACAGCTTCCCGTGGGTGTTGGTTTGATACCGTTTGGGGACAGCCAAGGAGGCATCTGCAGGCAACAAAGGTAGGTGTGTGCTTGTGTGTGTGTTTCCTATGCAGATCCTAAGCCCAGTGTCACATGCAAGTAGGAGGAGTAAGAAGGGTTCCTGGCAAATCCGGGTTATGGATTGCATTTAAAAAGGCCCCGTGGGAGTGCAATGGGCCCCTGTCTTGCTGCTTAGCAATAATGGTATGGGTTTAGGTTCTGCTGTGTGTACTGGTGGTTGACTGCCCCCCAGCCCAGAGTGTGCATGGAAAATTGTCTGGCAGCCTCCCTGACAGCAAGCAGTGATAGTGCCCATGAAGGGGACCTTGTTGGGCCCGCCCCTTTCACGGTTATCGCTTCTCGGCCTTTTGGCTAAGATCAAGTGTAGTATCTGTTCTTATCAGTTTAATATCTGATACGTCCCCTATCTGGGGACCATATATTAAATGGATTTTTGAGAACGGGGGCCGATTTCGAAGCTTGCTTCCGTCGCCCTATGCATTGACCCGATATGGCAGTATCTTCGGGTACAGTGCACCACCCCCTTACAGGGTTAAAAAGAAAGATTCCTACTTTCATTGCTACCTGCTTGCTGGCTAGCCAGCTAGCCAGCCCTGTGGGCCTTGCTGCTGCTGCTGCAGCCAAAAAACAAAAGGTGGTGCTGCTGCTGCTTCTGCTGCTTCTGCTTCTGCTTGTGTCTGGCCGCTGTTGGAGCGTCCAGGCACAGGACTTCTGCTGCTGCTGACTAAATGGCCTCCTTAATTGGATCATTTGAGTAGCCAGCACACCTGTGCAGGTAGGGCATGACATGATAGGCAGCTGCCTTGATAGCGGGTGGGTGCTGAATGTTCCTAATTGACAAAATAAGATTAATGCTTATGAAGAAATATAAAATCTCATCCCTTCCCCAATATCGCGCCACACCCCTACCCCTTAATTCCCTGGTTGAACTTGATGGACATATGTCTTTTTTCGACCGTACTAACTATGTAACTATGTAACATAACATGGGGGGGGTCTCCTGGCTGTTCACACAGGTGTGTCATTGCTGTACATTGACCATGCATTGCTTCTGTGGTATTGCAAAGGCAAAGACAAATGCTTCCAGCCATCCATTGCACTAATGGATTGGTCATCAGCTGGCTGTCTATGTCCCGCATCAATATAGACCAAAGTACAGAGGGTTAGGCTATGCTATTGTGCACCTACCTGATGCATCAGAAGGTGCAAGGCCCTTGCTAAATTCTGTGCACAGACTTTGAGATCTATACTTTAGACTGTATCTAAACCTGCTCCAACATGGACTGACATTCTGGCCTACTTTCAGCCGATGCGACTTGTCTGCCGCTGAACAGTCGCTTTTTATGTATTCAGCACCTATGTATAATGTTGTAAAAATGCTCTAGAAGCTAAAGTCGCAGAAATGTCACACATATTTGGCCTGCAACTTTCTGTGCGACAAATTCAGACAGGAAAAATCAGTATAAATCCTTAGAAAATTATCCCCCAGTGTCTCCATCTGCTGGCGGTATTGAATAAGCATTGCTGCACTGATGGGGTATGCATTAGACGAAAAAAAAGAAGAAAAAGAAGAATAATACGCCCAGAAAAGAGGCGAAAAGGAGAAAAACGTAAAAAAACGTGAAAAAAAAGTAAGAGGAAGAGAAGGGAAAAAAAGGTGGAAATGGGTTTAAAAGTGATTTCGGCGGAGAAATATATATATATATATATATATATATATATATATATATACGCGCACACACACACATATATATAAACGTATTCTCCGTTGAGATATTGCAGCCGCTGCTGTGTCCAGGCCCAGGAGCCTTAGCACTGTGCTGTGATGTCACTCAATACCACTGACATCACTAGGTGTAAACAACATCTCTCCTTTGCTGTGTATGTGACTATGGAGCTGTTTGGTGATGTCGTCTATTATGGCCTTCATAGAAGCAACAGGAGATTGTTGCATCCATCTAGAACCCTCAGAACTACAGTGCTATGATGTCACTCACTTCCACAGGCCTTGCAGAGTGTAAACAACAACAACCCAGCTTTGTTGTGTATGTAACCATAGGGATTTGTGATGTCACCTAGAACCTTCACAGCAGCGACAGCTTTATGAGGAGCATCAGCACTGCTCTGCCTGAGCAGAACCATCACCGCCATAGGTTGTCAAATAACCCGGATTTAACCCACACAGGTAAGTCCAATGGGGTGCAGGCATGTCCTCTATGCTTACAGCTTCCCGTGGGTGTTGGTTTGATACCGTTTGGGGACAGCCAAGGAGGCATCTGCAGGCAACAAAGGTAGGTGTGTGCTTGTGTGTGTGTTTCCTATGCAGATCCTAAGCCCAGTGTCACATGCAAGTAGGAGGAGTAAGAAGGGTTCCTGGCAAATCCGGGTTATGGATTGCATTTAAAAAGGCCCCGTGGGAGTGCAATGGGCCCCTGTCTTGCTGCTTAGCAATAATGGTATGGGTTTAGGTTCTGCTGTGTGTACTGGTGGTTGACTGCCCCCCAGCCCAGAGTGTGCATGGAAAATTGTCTGGCAGCCTCCCTGACAGCAAGCAGTGATAGTGCCCATGAAGGGGACCTTGTTGGGCCCGCCCCTTTCACGGTTATCGCTTCTCGGCCTTTTGGCTAAGATCAAGTGTAGTATCTGTTCTTATCAGTTTAATATCTGATACGTCCCCTATCTGGGGACCATATATTAAATGGATTTTTGAGAACGGGGGCCGATTTCGAAGCTTGCTTCCGTCGCCCTATGCATTGACCCGATATGGCAGTATCTTCGGGTACAGTGCACCACCCCCTTACAGGGTTAAAAAGAAAGATTCCTACTTTCATTGCTACCTGCTTGCTGGCTAGCCAGCTAGCCAGCCCTGTGGGCCTTGCTGCTGCTGCTGCAGCCAAAAAACAAAAGGTGGTGCTGCTGCTGCTTCTGCTGCTTCTGCTTCTGCTTGTGTCTGGCCGCTGTTGGAGCGTCCAGGCACAGGACTTCTGCTGCTGCTGACTAAATGGCCTCCTTAATTGGATCATTTGAGTAGCCAGCACACCTGTGCAGGTAGGGCATGACATGATAGGCAGCTGCCTTGATAGCGGGTGGGTGCTGAATGTTCCTAATTGACAAAATAAGATTAATGCTTATGAAGAAATATAAAATCTCATCCCTTCCCCAATATCGCGCCACACCCCTACCCCTTAATTCCCTGGTTGAACTTGATGGACATATGTCTTTTTTCGACCGTACTAACTATGTAACTATGTAACATAACATGGGGGGGGTCTCCTGGCTGTTCACACAGGTGTGTCATTGCTGTACATTGACCATGCATTGCTTCTGTGGTATTGCAAAGGCAAAGACAAATGCTTCCAGCCATCCATTGCACTAATGGATTGGTCATCAGCTGGCTGTCTATGTCCCGCATCAATATAGACCAAAGTACAGAGGGTTAGGCTATGCTATTGTGCACCTACCTGATGCATCAGAAGGTGCGAGGCCCTTGCTAAATTCTGTGCACAGACTTTGAGATCTATACTTTAGACTGTATCTAAACCTGCTCCAACATGGACTGACATTCTGGCCTACTTTCAGCCGATGCGACTTGTCTGTCGCTGAACAGTCGCTTTTTATGTATTCAGCACCTATGTATAATGTTGTAAAAATGCTCTAGAAGCTAAAGTCGCAGAAATGTCACACATATTTGGCCTGCAACTTTCTGTGCGACAAATTCAGACAGGAAAAATCAGTATAAATCCTTAGAAAATTATCCCCCAGTGTCTCCATCTGCTGGCGGTATTGAATAAGCATTGCTGCACTGATGGGGTATGCATTAGACGAAAAAAAAGAAGAAAAAGAAGAATAATACGCCCAGAAAAGAGGCGAAAAGGAGAAAAACGTAAAAAAACGTGAAAAAAAAGTAAGAGGAAGAGAAGGGAAAAAAAGGTGGAAATGGGTTTAAAAGTGATTTCGGCGGAGAAATATATATATATATATATATATATATATATATATATATACGCGCACACACACACATATATATAAACGTATTCTCCGTTGAGATATTGCAGCCGCTGCTGTGTCCAGGCCCAGGAGCCTTAGCACTGTGCTGTGATGTCACTCAATACCACTGACATCACTAGGTGTAAACAACATCTCTCCTTTGCTGTGTATGTGACTATGGAGCTGTTTGGTGATGTCGTCTATTATGGCCTTCATAGAAGCAACAGGAGATTGTTGCATCCATCTAGAACCCTCAGAACTACAGTGCTATGATGTCACTCACTTCCACAGGCCTTGCAGAGTGTAAACAACAACAACCCAGCTTTGTTGTGTATGTAACCATAGGGATTTGTGATGTCACCTAGAACCTTCACAGCAGCGACAGCTTTATGAGGAGCATCAGCACTGCTCTGCCTGAGCAGAACCATCACCGCCATAGGTTGTCAAATAACCCGGATTTAACCCACACAGGTAAGTCCAATGGGGTGCAGGCATGTCCTCTATGCTTACAGCTTCCCGTGGGTGTTGGTTTGATACCGTTTGGGGACAGCCAAGGAGGCATCTGCAGGCAACAAAGGTAGGTGTGTGCTTGTGTGTGTGTTTCCTATGCAGATCCTAAGCCCAGTGTCACATGCAAGTAGGAGGAGTAAGAAGGGTTCCTGGCAAATCCGGGTTATGGATTGCATTTAAAAAGGCCCCGTGGGAGTGCAATGGGCCCCTGTCTTGCTGCTTAGCAATAATGGTATGGGTTTAGGTTCTGCTGTGTGTACTGGTGGTTGACTGCCCCCCAGCCCAGAGTGTGCATGGAAAATTGTCTGGCAGCCTCCCTGACAGCAAGCAGTGATAGTGCCCATGAAGGGGACCTTGTTGGGCCCGCCCCTTTCACGGTTATCGCTTCTCGGCCTTTTGGCTAAGATCAAGTGTAGTATCTGTTCTTATCAGTTTAATATCTGATACGTCCCCTATCTGGGGACCATATATTAAATGGATTTTTGAGAACGGGGGCCGATTTCGAAGCTTGCTTCCGTCGCCCTATGCATTGACCCGATATGGCAGTATCTTCGGGTACAGTGCACCACCCCCTTACAGGGTTAAAAAGAAAGATTCCTACTTTCATTGCTACCTGCTTGCTGGCTAGCCAGCTAGCCAGCCCTGTGGGCCTTGCTGCTGCTGCTGCAGCCAAAAAACAAAAGGTGGTGCTGCTGCTGCTTCTGCTGCTTCTGCTTCTGCTTCTGCTTGTGTCTGGCCGCTGTTGGAGCGTCCAGGCACAGGACTTCTGCTGCTGCTGACTAAATGGCCTCCTTAATTGGATCATTTGAGTAGCCAGCACACCTGTGCAGGTAGGGCATGACATGATAGGCAGCTGCCTTGATAGCGGGTGGGTGCTGAATGTTCCTAATTGACAAAATAAGATTAATGCTTATGAAGAAATATAAAATCTCATCCCTTCCCCAATATCGCGCCACACCCCTACCCCTTAATTCCCTGGTTGAACTTGATGGACATATGTCTTTTTTCGACCGTACTAACTATGTAACTATGTAACATAACATGGGGGGGGTCTCCTGGCTGTTCACACAGGTGTGTCATTGCTGTACATTGACCATGCATTGCTTCTGTGGTATTGCAAAGGCAAAGACAA
>NW_026610265.1:0-15148 GCF_029499605.1 Hyla sarda | reverse complement strand
CGGCCTTCATAGAAGCAACAGGAGATTGTTGCATCCATCTTGAACCCTCAGAACTACAGTGCTATGATGTCACTCACTTCCACAGGCCTTGCAGAGTGTAAACAACAACAACCCAGCTTTGTTGTGTATGTAACCAAAGGGATTTGTGATGTCACCTAGAACCTTCACAGCAGCGACAGCTTTATGAGGAGCATCAGCACTGCTCTGCCTGAGCAGAACCATCACCGCCATAGGTTGTCAAATAACCCGGATTTAACCCACACAGGTAAGTCCAATGGGGTGCAGGCATGTCCTCTATGCTTACAGCTTCCCGTGGGTGTTGGTTTGATACCGTTTGGGGACAGCCAAGGAGGCATCTGCAGGCAACAAAGGTAGGTGTGTGCTTGTGTGTGTGTTTCCTATGCAGATCCTAAGCCCAGTGTCACATGCAAGTAGGAGGAGTAAGAAGGGTTCCTGGCAAATCCGGGTTATGGATTGCATTTAAAAAGGCCCCGTGGGAGTGCAATGGGCCCCTGTCTTGCTGCTTAGCAATAATGGTATGGGTTTAGGTTCTGCTGTGTGTACTGGTGGTTGACTGCCCCCCAGCCCAGAGTGTGCATGGAAAATTGTCTGGCAGCCTCCCTGACAGCAAGCAGTGATAGTGCCCATGAAGGGGACCTTGTTGGGCCCGCCCCTTTCACGGTTATCGCTTCTCGGCCTTTTGGCTAAGATCAAGTGTAGTATCTGTTCTTATCAGTTTAATATCTGATACGTCCCCTATCTGGGGACCATATATTAAATGGATTTTTGAGAACGGGGGCCGATTTCGAAGCTTGCTTCCGTCGCCCTATGCATTGACCCGATATGGCAGTATCTTCGGGTACAGTGCACCACCCCCTTACAGGGTTAAAAAGAAAGATTCCTACTTTCATTGCTACCTGCTTGCTGGCTAGCCAGCTAGCCAGCCCTGTGGGCCTTGCTGCTGCTGCAGCCAATAAACAAAAGGTGGTGCTGCTGCTGCTTCTGCTGCTTCTGCTTCTGCTTGTGTCTGGCCCCTGTTGGAGCGTCCAGGCACAGGACTTCTGCTGCTGCTGACTAAATGGCCTCCTTAATTGGATCATTTGAGTAGCCAGCACACCTGTGCAGGTAGGGCATGACATGATAGGCAGCTGCCTTGATAGCGGGTGGGTGCTGAATGTTCCTAATTGACAAAATAAGATTAATGCTTATGAAGAAATATAAAATCTCATCCCTTCCCCAATATCGCGCCACACCCCTACCCCTTAATTCCCTGGTTGAACGTGATGGACATATGTCTTTTTTCGACCGTACTAACTATGTAACTATGTAACATAACATGGGGGGGGGGGGGGTCTCCTGGCTGTTCACACAGGTGTGTCATTGCTGTACATTGACCATGCATTGCTTCTGTGGTATTGCAAAGGCAAAGACAAATGCTTCCAGCCATCCATTGCACTAATGGATTGGTCATCAGCTGGCTGTCTATGTCCCGCATCAATATAGACCAAAGTACAGAGGGTTAGGCTATGCTATTGTGCACCTACCTGATGCATCAGAAGGTGCGAGGCCCTTGCTAAATTCTGTGCACAGACTTTGAGATCTATGCTTTAGACTGTATCTAAACCTGCTCCAACATGGACTGACATTCTGGCCTACTTTCAGCCGATGCGACTTGTCTGTCGCTGAACAGTCGCTTTTTATGTATTCAGCACCTATGTATAATGTTGTAAAAATGCTCTAGAAGCTAAAGTCGCAGAAATGTCACACATATTTGGCCTGCAACTTTCTGTGCGACAAATTCAGACAGGAAAAATCAGTATAAATCCTTAGAAAATTATCCCCCAGTGTCTCCATCTGCTGGCGGTATTGAATAAGCATTGCTGCACTGATGGGGTATGCATTAGACGAAAAAAAAGAAGAAAAAGAAGAATAATACGCCCAGAAAAGAGGCGAAAAGGAGAAAAACGTAAAAAAACGTGAAAAAAAAGTAAGAGGAAGAGAAGGGAAAAAAAGGTGGAAATGGGTTTAAAAGTGATTTCGGCGGAGAAATATATATATATATATATATATATATATATATATATATATATATGCGCACACACACACATAGATATAAACGTATTCTCCGTTGAGATATTGCAGCCGCTGCTGTGTCCAGGCCCAGGAGCCTTAGCACTGTGCTGTGATGTCACTCAATACCACTGACATCACTAGGTGTAAACAACATCTCTCCTTTGCTGTGTATGTGACTATGGAGCTGTTTGGTGATGTCGTCTATTACGGCCTTCATAGAAGCAACAGGAGATTGTTGCATCCATCTTGAACCCTCAGAACTACAGTGCTATGATGTCACTCACTTCCACAGGCCTTGCAGAGTGTAAACAACAACAACCCAGCTTTGTTGTGTATGTAACCAAAGGGATTTGTGATGTCACCTAGAACCTTCACAGCAGCGACAGCTTTATGAGGAGCATCAGCACTGCTCTGCCTGAGCAGAACCATCACCGCCATAGGTTGTCAAATAACCCGGATTTAACCCACACAGGTAAGTCCAATGGGGTGCAGGCATGTCCTCTATGCTTACAGCTTCCCGTGGGTGTTGGTTTGATACCGTTTGGGGACAGCCAAGGAGGCATCTGCAGGCAACAAAGGTAGGTGTGTGCTTGTGTGTGTGTTTCCTATGCAGATCCTAAGCCCAGTGTCACATGCAAGTAGGAGGAGTAAGAAGGGTTCCTGGCAAATCCGGGTTATGGATTGCATTTAAAAAGGCCCCGTGGGAGTGCAATGGGCCCCTGTCTTGCTGCTTAGCAATAATGGTATGGGTTTAGGTTCTGCTGTGTGTACTGGTGGTTGACTGCCCCCCAGCCCAGAGTGTGCATGGAAAATTGTCTGGCAGCCTCCCTGACAGCAAGCAGTGATAGTGCCCATGAAGGGGACCTTGTTGGGCCCGCCCCTTTCACGGTTATCGCTTCTCGGCCTTTTGGCTAAGATCAAGTGTAGTATCTGTTCTTATCAGTTTAATATCTGATACGTCCCCTATCTGGGGACCATATATTAAATGGATTTTTGAGAACGGGGGCCGATTTCGAAGCTTGCTTCCGTCGCCCTATGCATTGACCCGATATGGCAGTATCTTCGGGTACAGTGCACCACCCCCTTACAGGGTTAAAAAGAAAGATTCCTACTTTCATTGCTACCTGCTTGCTGGCTAGCCAGCTAGCCAGCCCTGTGGGCCTTGCTGCTGCTGCAGCCAATAAACAAAAGGTGGTGCTGCTGCTGCTTCTGCTGCTTCTGCTTCTGCTTGTGTCTGGCCCCTGTTGGAGCGTCCAGGCACAGGACTTCTGCTGCTGCTGACTAAATGGCCTCCTTAATTGGATCATTTGAGTAGCCAGCACACCTGTGCAGGTAGGGCATGACATGATAGGCAGCTGCCTTGATAGCGGGTGGGTGCTGAATGTTCCTAATTGACAAAATAAGATTAATGCTTATGAAGAAATATAAAATCTCATCCCTTCCCCAATATCGCGCCACACCCCTACCCCTTAATTCCCTGGTTGAACGTGATGGACATATGTCTTTTTTCGACCGTACTAACTATGTAACTATGTAACATAACATGGGGGGGGGGGGGGTCTCCTGGCTGTTCACACAGGTGTGTCATTGCTGTACATTGACCATGCATTGCTTCTGTGGTATTGCAAAGGCAAAGACAAATGCTTCCAGCCATCCATTGCACTAATGGATTGGTCATCAGCTGGCTGTCTATGTCCCGCATCAATATAGACCAAAGTACAGAGGGTTAGGCTATGCTATTGTGCACCTACCTGATGCATCAGAAGGTGCGAGGCCCTTGCTAAATTCTGTGCACAGACTTTGAGATCTATGCTTTAGACTGTATCTAAACCTGCTCCAACATGGACTGACATTCTGGCCTACTTTCAGCCGATGCGACTTGTCTGTCGCTGAACAGTCGCTTTTTATGTATTCAGCACCTATGTATAATGTTGTAAAAATGCTCTAGAAGCTAAAGTCGCAGAAATGTCACACATATTTGGCCTGCAACTTTCTGTGCGACAAATTCAGACAGGAAAAATCAGTATAAATCCTTAGAAAATTATCCCCCAGTGTCTCCATCTGCTGGCGGTATTGAATAAGCATTGCTGCACTGATGGGGTATGCATTAGACGAAAAAAAAGAAGAAAAAGAAGAATAATACGCCCAGAAAAGAGGCGAAAAGGAGAAAAACGTAAAAAAACGTGAAAAAAAAGTAAGAGGAAGAGAAGGGAAAAAAAGGTGGAAATGGGTTTAAAAGTGATTTCGGCGGAGAAATATATATATATATATATATATATATATATATATATATATATATATATGCGCACACACACACATAGATATAAACGTATTCTCCGTTGAGATATTGCAGCCGCTGCTGTGTCCAGGCCCAGGAGCCTTAGCACTGTGCTGTGATGTCACTCAATACCACTGACATCACTAGGTGTAAACAACATCTCTCCTTTGCTGTGTATGTGACTATGGAGCTGTTTGGTGATGTCGTCTATTACGGCCTTCATAGAAGCAACAGGAGATTGTTGCATCCATCTTGAACCCTCAGAACTACAGTGCTATGATGTCACTCACTTCCACAGGCCTTGCAGAGTGTAAACAACAACAACCCAGCTTTGTTGTGTATGTAACCAAAGGGATTTGTGATGTCACCTAGAACCTTCACAGCAGCGACAGCTTTATGAGGAGCATCAGCACTGCTCTGCCTGAGCAGAACCATCACCGCCATAGGTTGTCAAATAACCCGGATTTAACCCACACAGGTAAGTCCAATGGGGTGCAGGCATGTCCTCTATGCTTACAGCTTCCCGTGGGTGTTGGTTTGATACCGTTTGGGGACAGCCAAGGAGGCATCTGCAGGCAACAAAGGTAGGTGTGTGCTTGTGTGTGTGTTTCCTATGCAGATCCTAAGCCCAGTGTCACATGCAAGTAGGAGGAGTAAGAAGGGTTCCTGGCAAATCCGGGTTATGGATTGCATTTAAAAAGGCCCCGTGGGAGTGCAATGGGCCCCTGTCTTGCTGCTTAGCAATAATGGTATGGGTTTAGGTTCTGCTGTGTGTACTGGTGGTTGACTGCCCCCCAGCCCAGAGTGTGCATGGAAAATTGTCTGGCAGCCTCCCTGACAGCAAGCAGTGATAGTGCCCATGAAGGGGACCTTGTTGGGCCCGCCCCTTTCACGGTTATCGCTTCTCGGCCTTTTGGCTAAGATCAAGTGTAGTATCTGTTCTTATCAGTTTAATATCTGATACGTCCCCTATCTGGGGACCATATATTAAATGGATTTTTGAGAACGGGGGCCGATTTCGAAGCTTGCTTCCGTCGCCCTATGCATTGACCCGATATGGCAGTATCTTCGGGTACAGTGCACCACCCCCTTACAGGGTTAAAAAGAAAGATTCCTACTTTCATTGCTACCTGCTTGCTGGCTAGCCAGCTAGCCAGCCCTGTGGGCCTTGCTGCTGCTGCAGCCAATAAACAAAAGGTGGTGCTGCTGCTGCTTCTGCTGCTTCTGCTTCTGCTTGTGTCTGGCCCCTGTTGGAGCGTCCAGGCACAGGACTTCTGCTGCTGCTGACTAAATGGCCTCCTTAATTGGATCATTTGAGTAGCCAGCACACCTGTGCAGGTAGGGCATGACATGATAGGCAGCTGCCTTGATAGCGGGTGGGTGCTGAATGTTCCTAATTGACAAAATAAGATTAATGCTTATGAAGAAATATAAAATCTCATCCCTTCCCCAATATCGCGCCACACCCCTACCCCTTAATTCCCTGGTTGAACGTGATGGACATATGTCTTTTTTCGACCGTACTAACTATGTAACTATGTAACATAACATGGGGGGGGGGGGGTCTCCTGGCTGTTCACACAGGTGTGTCATTGCTGTACATTGACCATGCATTGCTTCTGTGGTATTGCAAAGGCAAAGACAAATGCTTCCAGCCATCCATTGCACTAATGGATTGGTCATCAGCTGGCTGTCTATGTCCCGCATCAATATAGACCAAAGTACAGAGGGTTAGGCTATGCTATTGTGCACCTACCTGATGCATCAGAAGGTGCGAGGCCCTTGCTAAATTCTGTGCACAGACTTTGAGATCTATGCTTTAGACTGTATCTAAACCTGCTCCAACATGGACTGACATTCTGGCCTACTTTCAGCCGATGCGACTTGTCTGTCGCTGAACAGTCGCTTTTTATGTATTCAGCACCTATGTATAATGTTGTAAAAATGCTCTAGAAGCTAAAGTCGCAGAAATGTCACACATATTTGGCCTGCAACTTTCTGTGCGACAAATTCAGACAGGAAAAATCAGTATAAATCCTTAGAAAATTATCCCCCAGTGTCTCCATCTGCTGGCGGTATTGAATAAGCATTGCTGCACTGATGGGGTATGCATTAGACGAAAAAAAAGAAGAAAAAGAAGAATAATACGCCCAGAAAAGAGGCGAAAAGGAGAAAAACGTAAAAAAACGTGAAAAAAAAGTAAGAGGAAGAGAAGGGAAAAAAAGGTGGAAATGGGTTTAAAAGTGATTTCGGCGGAGAATATATATATATATATATATATATATATATATATATATATATATGCGCACACACACACATAGATATAAACGTATTCTCCGTTGAGATATTGCAGCCGCTGCTGTGTCCAGGCCCAGGAGCCTTAGCACTGTGCTGTGATGTCACTCAATACCACTGACATCACTAGGTGTAAACAACATCTCTCCTTTGCTGTGTATGTGACTATGGAGCTGTTTGGTGATGTCGTCTATTACGGCCTTCATAGAAGCAACAGGAGATTGTTGCATCCATCTTGAACCCTCAGAACTACAGTGCTATGATGTCACTCACTTCCACAGGCCTTGCAGAGTGTAAACAACAACAACCCAGCTTTGTTGTGTATGTAACCAAAGGGATTTGTGATGTCACCTAGAACCTTCACAGCAGCGACAGCTTTATGAGGAGCATCAGCACTGCTCTGCCTGAGCAGAACCATCACCGCCATAGGTTGTCAAATAACCCGGATTTAACCCACACAGGTAAGTCCAATGGGGTGCAGGCATGTCCTCTATGCTTACAGCTTCCCGTGGGTGTTGGTTTGATACCGTTTGGGGACAGCCAAGGAGGCATCTGCAGGCAACAAAGGTAGGTGTGTGCTTGTGTGTGTGTTTCCTATGCAGATCCTAAGCCCAGTGTCACATGCAAGTAGGAGGAGTAAGAAGGGTTCCTGGCAAATCCGGGTTATGGATTGCATTTAAAAAGGCCCCGTGGGAGTGCAATGGGCCCCTGTCTTGCTGCTTAGCAATAATGGTATGGGTTTAGGTTCTGCTGTGTGTACTGGTGGTTGACTGCCCCCCAGCCCAGAGTGTGCATGGAAAATTGTCTGGCAGCCTCCCTGACAGCAAGCAGTGATAGTGCCCATGAAGGGGACCTTGTTGGGCCCGCCCCTTTCACGGTTATCGCTTCTCGGCCTTTTGGCTAAGATCAAGTGTAGTATCTGTTCTTATCAGTTTAATATCTGATACGTCCCCTATCTGGGGACCATATATTAAATGGATTTTTGAGAACGGGGGCCGATTTCGAAGCTTGCTTCCGTCGCCCTATGCATTGACCCGATATGGCAGTATCTTCGGGTACAGTGCACCACCCCCTTACAGGGTTAAAAAGAAAGATTCCTACTTTCATTGCTACCTGCTTGCTGGCTAGCCAGCTAGCCAGCCCTGTGGGCCTTGCTGCTGCTGCAGCCAATAAACAAAAGGTGGTGCTGCTGCTGCTTCTGCTGCTTCTGCTTCTGCTTGTGTCTGGCCCCTGTTGGAGCGTCCAGGCACAGGACTTCTGCTGCTGCTGACTAAATGGCCTCCTTAATTGGATCATTTGAGTAGCCAGCACACCTGTGCAGGTAGGGCATGACATGATAGGCAGCTGCCTTGATAGCGGGTGGGTGCTGAATGTTCCTAATTGACAAAATAAGATTAATGCTTATGAAGAAATATAAAATCTCATCCCTTCCCCAATATCGCGCCACACCCCTACCCCTTAATTCCCTGGTTGAACGTGATGGACATATGTCTTTTTTCGACCGTACTAACTATGTAACTATGTAACATAACATGGGGGGGGGGGGGGTCTCCTGGCTGTTCACACAGGTGTGTCATTGCTGTACATTGACCATGCATTGCTTCTGTGGTATTGCAAAGGCAAAGACAAATGCTTCCAGCCATCCATTGCACTAATGGATTGGTCATCAGCTGGCTGTCTATGTCCCGCATCAATATAGACCAAAGTACAGAGGGTTAGGCTATGCTATTGTGCACCTACCTGATGCATCAGAAGGTGCGAGGCCCTTGCTAAATTCTGTGCACAGACTTTGAGATCTATGCTTTAGACTGTATCTAAACCTGCTCCAACATGGACTGACATTCTGGCCTACTTTCAGCCGATGCGACTTGTCTGTCGCTGAACAGTCGCTTTTTATGTATTCAGCACCTATGTATAATGTTGTAAAAATGCTCTAGAAGCTAAAGTCGCAGAAATGTCACACATATTTGGCCTGCAACTTTCTGTGCGACAAATTCAGACAGGAAAAATCAGTATAAATCCTTAGAAAATTATCCCCCAGTGTCTCCATCTGCTGGCGGTATTGAATAAGCATTGCTGCACTGATGGGGTATGCATTAGACGAAAAAAAAGAAGAAAAAGAAGAATAATACGCCCAGAAAAGAGGCGAAAAGGAGAAAAACGTAAAAAAACGTGAAAAAAAAGTAAGAGGAAGAGAAGGGAAAAAAAGGTGGAAATGGGTTTAAAAGTGATTTCGGCGGAGATATATATATATATATATATATATATATATATATATATATATATATATGCGCACACACACACATAGATATAAACGTATTCTCCGTTGAGATATTGCAGCCGCTGCTGTGTCCAGGCCCAGGAGCCTTAGCACTGTGCTGTGATGTCACTCAATACCACTGACATCACTAGGTGTAAACAACATCTCTCCTTTGCTGTGTATGTGACTATGGAGCTGTTTGGTGATGTCGTCTATTACGGCCTTCATAGAAGCAACAGGAGATTGTTGCATCCATCTTGAACCCTCAGAACTACAGTGCTATGATGTCACTCACTTCCACAGGCCTTGCAGAGTGTAAACAACAACAACCCAGCTTTGTTGTGTATGTAACCAAAGGGATTTGTGATGTCACCTAGAACCTTCACAGCAGCGACAGCTTTATGAGGAGCATCAGCACTGCTCTGCCTGAGCAGAACCATCACCGCCATAGGTTGTCAAATAACCCGGATTTAACCCACACAGGTAAGTCCAATGGGGTGCAGGCATGTCCTCTATGCTTACAGCTTCCCGTGGGTGTTGGTTTGATACCGTTTGGGGACAGCCAAGGAGGCATCTGCAGGCAACAAAGGTAGGTGTGTGCTTGTGTGTGTGTTTCCTATGCAGATCCTAAGCCCAGTGTCACATGCAAGTAGGAGGAGTAAGAAGGGTTCCTGGCAAATCCGGGTTATGGATTGCATTTAAAAAGGCCCCGTGGGAGTGCAATGGGCCCCTGTCTTGCTGCTTAGCAATAATGGTATGGGTTTAGGTTCTGCTGTGTGTACTGGTGGTTGACTGCCCCCCAGCCCAGAGTGTGCATGGAAAATTGTCTGGCAGCCTCCCTGACAGCAAGCAGTGATAGTGCCCATGAAGGGGACCTTGTTGGGCCCGCCCCTTTCACGGTTATCGCTTCTCGGCCTTTTGGCTAAGATCAAGTGTAGTATCTGTTCTTATCAGTTTAATATCTGATACGTCCCCTATCTGGGGACCATATATTAAATGGATTTTTGAGAACGGGGGCCGATTTCGAAGCTTGCTTCCGTCGCCCTATGCATTGACCCGATATGGCAGTATCTTCGGGTACAGTGCACCACCCCCTTACAGGGTTAAAAAGAAAGATTCCTACTTTCATTGCTACCTGCTTGCTGGCTAGCCAGCTAGCCAGCCCTGTGGGCCTTGCTGCTGCTGCAGCCAATAAACAAAAGGTGGTGCTGCTGCTGCTTCTGCTGCTTCTGCTTCTGCTTGTGTCTGGCCCCTGTTGGAGCGTCCAGGCACAGGACTTCTGCTGCTGCTGACTAAATGGCCTCCTTAATTGGATCATTTGAGTAGCCAGCACACCTGTGCAGGTAGGGCATGACATGATAGGCAGCTGCCTTGATAGCGGGTGGGTGCTGAATGTTCCTAATTGACAAAATAAGATTAATGCTTATGAAGAAATATAAAATCTCATCCCTTCCCCAATATCGCGCCACACCCCTACCCCTTAATTCCCTGGTTGAACGTGATGGACATATGTCTTTTTTCGACCGTACTAACTATGTAACTATGTAACATAACATGGGGGGGGGGGGGGTCTCCTGGCTGTTCACACACGTGTGTCATTGCTGTACATTGACCATGCATTGCTTCTGTGGTATTGCAAAGGCAAAGACAAATGCTTCCAGCCATCCATTGCACTAATGGATTGGTCATCAGCTGGCTGTCTATGTCCCGCATCAATATAGACCAAAGTACAGAGGGTTAGGCTATGCTATTGTGCACCTACCTGATGCATCAGAAGGTGCGAGGCCCTTGCTAAATTCTGTGCACAGACTTTGAGATCTATGCTTTAGACTGTATCTAAACCTGCTCCAACATGGACTGACATTCTGGCCTACTTTCAGCCGATGCGACTTGTCTGTCGCTGAACAGTCGCTTTTTATGTATTCAGCACCTATGTATAATGTTGTAAAAATGCTCTAGAAGCTAAAGTCGCAGAAATGTCACACATATTTGGCCTGCAACTTTCTGTGCGACAAATTCAGACAGGAAAAATCAGTATAAATCCTTAGAAAATTATCCCCCAGTGTCTCCATCTGCTGGCGGTATTGAATAAGCATTGCTGCACTGATGGGGTATGCATTAGACGAAAAAAAAGAAGAAAAAGAAGAATAATACGCCCAGAAAAGAGGCGAAAAGGAGAAAAACGTAAAAAAACGTGAAAAAAAAGTAAGAGGAAGAGAAGGGAAAAAAAGGTGGAAATGGGTTTAAAAGTGATTTCGGCGGAGAAATATATATATATATATATATATATATATATATATATATATATATGCGCACACACACACATAGATATAAACGTATTCTCCGTTGAGATATTGCAGCCGCTGCTGTGTCCAGGCCCAGGAGCCTTAGCACTGTGCTGTGATGTCACTCAATACCACTGACATCACTAGGTGTAAACAACATCTCTCCTTTGCTGTGTATGTGACTATGGAGCTGTTTGGTGATGTCGTCTATTACGGCCTTCATAGAAGCAACAGGAGATTGTTGCATCCATCTTGAACCCTCAGAACTACAGTGCTATGATGTCACTCACTTCCACAGGCCTTGCAGAGTGTAAACAACAACAACCCAGCTTTGTTGTGTATGTAACCAAAGGGATTTGTGATGTCACCTAGAACCTTCACAGCAGCGACAGCTTTATGAGGAGCATCAGCACTGCTCTGCCTGAGCAGAACCATCACCGCCATAGGTTGTCAAATAACCCGGATTTAACCCACACAGGTAAGTCCAATGGGGTGCAGGCATGTCCTCTATGCTTACAGCTTCCCGTGGGTGTTGGTTTGATACCGTTTGGGGACAGCCAAGGAGGCATCTGCAGGCAACAAAGGTAGGTGTGTGCTTGTGTGTGTGTTTCCTATGCAGATCCTAAGCCCAGTGTCACATGCAAGTAGGAGGAGTAAGAAGGGTTCCTGGCAAATCCGGGTTATGGATTGCATTTAAAAAGGCCCCGTGGGAGTGCAATGGGCCCCTGTCTTGCTGCTTAGCAATAATGGTATGGGTTTAGGTTCTGCTGTGTGTACTGGTGGTTGACTGCCCCCCAGCCCAGAGTGTGCATGGAAAATTGTCTGGCAGCCTCCCTGACAGCAAGCAGTGATAGTGCCCATGAAGGGGACCTTGTTGGGCCCGCCCCTTTCACGGTTATCGCTTCTCGGCCTTTTGGCTAAGATCAAGTGTAGTATCTGTTCTTATCAGTTTAATATCTGATACGTCCCCTATCTGGGGACCATATATTAAATGGATTTTTGAGAACGGGGGCCGATTTCGAAGCTTGCTTCCGTCGCCCTATGCATTGACCCGATATGGCAGTATCTTCGGGTACAGTGCACCACCCCCTTACAGGGTTAAAAAGAAAGATTCCTACTTTCATTGCTACCTGCTTGCTGGCTAGCCAGCTAGCCAGCCCTGTGGGCCTTGCTGCTGCTGCAGCCAATAAACAAAAGGTGGTGCTGCTGCTGCTTCTGCTGCTTCTGCTTCTGCTTGTGTCTGGCCCCTGTTGGAGCGTCCAGGCACAGGACTTCTGCTGCTGCTGACTAAATGGCCTCCTTAATTGGATCATTTGAGTAGCCAGCACACCTGTGCAGGTAGGGCATGACATGATAGGCAGCTGCCTTGATAGCGGGTGGGTGCTGAATGTTCCTAATTGACAAAATAAGATTAATGCTTATGAAGAAATATAAAATCTCATCCCTTCCCCAATATCGCGCCACACCCCTACCCCTTAATTCCCTGGTTGAACGTGATGGACATATGTCTTTTTTCGACCGTACTAACTATGTAACTATGTAACATAACATGGGGGGGGGGGGTCTCCTGGCTGTTCACACAGGTGTGTCATTGCTGTACATTGACCATGCATTGCTTCTGTGGTATTGCAAAGGCAAAGACAAATGCTTCCAGCCATCCATTGCACTAATGGATTGGTCATCAGCTGGCTGTCTATGTCCCGCATCAATATAGACCAAAGTACAGAGGGTTAGGCTATGCTATTGTGCACCTACCTGATGCATCAGAAGGTGCGAGGCCCTTGCTAAATTCTGTGCACAGACTTTGAGATCTATGCTTTAGACTGTATCTAAACCTGCTCCAACATGGACTGACATTCTGGCCTACTTTCAGCCGATGCGACTTGTCTGTCGCTGAACAGTCGCTTTTTATGTATTCAGCACCTATGTATAATGTTGTAAAAATGCTCTAGAAGCTAAAGTCGCAGAAATGTCACACATATTTGGCCTGCAACTTTCTGTGCGACAAATTCAGACAGGAAAAATCAGTATAAATCCTTAGAAAATTATCCCCCAGTGTCTCCATCTGCTGGCGGTATTGAATAAGCATTGCTGCACTGATGGGGTATGCATTAGACGAAAAAAAAGAAGAAAAAGAAGAATAATACGCCCAGAAAAGAGGCGAAAAGGAGAAAAACGTAAAAAAACGTGAAAAAAAAGTAAGAGGAAGAGAAGGGAAAAAAAGGTGGAAATGGGTTTAAAAGTGATTTCGGCGGAGAAATATATATATATATATATATATATATATATATATATATATATATGCGCACACACACACATAGATATAAACGTATTCTCCGTTGAGATATTGCAGCCGCTGCTGTGTCCAGGCCCAGGAGCCTTAGCACTGTGCTGTGATGTCACTCAATACCACTGACATCACTAGGTGTAAACAACATCTCTCCTTTGCTGTGTATGTGACTATGGAGCTGTTTGGTGATGTCGTCTATTACGGCCTTCATAGAAGCAACAGGAGATTGTTGCATCCATCTTGAACCCTCAGAACTACAGTGCTATGATGTCACTCACTTCCACAGGCCTTGCAGAGTGTAAACAACAACAACCCAGCTTTGTTGTGTATGTAACCAAAGGGATTTGTGATGTCACCTAGAACCTTCACAGCAGCGACAGCTTTATGAGGAGCATCAGCACTGCTCTGCCTGAGCAGAACCATCACCGCCATAGGTTGTCAAATAACCCGGATTTAACCCACACAGGTAAGTCCAATGGGGTGCAGGCATGTCCTCTATGCTTACAGCTTCCCGTGGGTGTTGGTTTGATACCGTTTGGGGACAGCCAAGGAGGCATCTGCAGGCAACAAAGGTAGGTGTGTGCTTGTGTGTGTGTTTCCTATGCAGATCCTAAGCCCAGTGTCACATGCAAGTAGGAGGAGTAAGAAGGGTTCCTGGCAAATCCGGGTTATGGATTGCATTTAAAAAGGCCCCGTGGGAGTGCAATGGGCCCCTGTCTTGCTGCTTAGCAATAATGGTATGGGTTTAGGTTCTGCTGTGTGTACTGGTGGTTGACTGCCCCCCAGCCCAGAGTGTGCATGGAAAATTGTCTGGCAGCCTCCCTGACAGCAAGCAGTGATAGTGCCCATGAAGGGGACCTTGTTGGGCCCGCCCCTTTCACGGTTATCGCTTCTCGGCCTTTTGGCTAAGATCAAGTGTAGTATCTGTTCTTATCAGTTTAATATCTGATACGTCCCCTATCTGGGGACCATATATTAAATGGATTTTTGAGAACGGGGGCCGATTTCGAAGCTTGCTTCCGTCGCCCTATGCATTGACCCGATATGGCAGTATCTTCGGGTACAGTGCACCACCCCCTTACAGGGTTAAAAAGAAAGATTCCTACTTTCATTGCTACCTGCTTGCTGGCTAGCCAGCTAGCCAGCCCTGTGGGCCTTGCTGCTGCTGCAGCCAATAAACAAAAGGTGGTGCTGCTGCTGCTTCTGCTGCTTCTGCTTCTGCTTGTGTCTGGCCCCTGTTGGAGCGTCCAGGCACAGGACTTCTGCTGCTGCTGACTAAATGGCCTCCTTAATTGGATCATTTGAGTAGCCAGCACACCTGTGCAGGTAGGGCATGACATGATAGGCAGCTGCCTTGATAGCGGGTGGGTGCTGAATGTTCCTAATTGACAAAATAAGATTAATGCTTATGAAGAAATATAAAATCTCATCCCTTCCCCAATATCGCGCCACACCCCTACCCCTTAATTCCCTGGTTGAACGTGATGGACATATGTCTTTTTTCGACCGTACTAACTATGTAACTATGTAACATAACATGGGGGGGGGGGGGGTCTCCTGGCTGTTCACACAGGTGTGTCATTGCTGTACATTGACCATGCATTGCTTCTGTGGTATTGCAAAGGCAAAGACAAATGCTTCCAGCCATCCATTGCACTAATGGATTG
>NW_026610264.1:0-15187 GCF_029499605.1 Hyla sarda | reverse complement strand
CACAAGCACACACCTACCTTTGTTGCCTGCAGATGCCTCCTTGGCTGTCCCCAAACGGTATCAAACCAACACCCACGGGAAGCTGTAAGCATAGAGGACATGCCTGCACCCCATTGGACTTACCTGTGTGGGTTAAACCCGGGTTATTTGACAACCTATGGCGGTGATGGTTCTGCTCAGGCAGAGCAGTGCTGATGCTCCTCATAAAGCTGTCGCTGCTGTGAAGGTTCTAGGTGACATCACAAATCCCTATGGTTACATACACAACAAAGCTGGGTTGTTGTTGTTTACACTCTGCAAGGCCTGTGGAAGTGAGTGACATCATAGCACTGTAGTTCTGAGGGTTCTAGATGGATGCAACAATCTCCTGTTGCTTCTATGAAGGCCATAATAGACGACATCACCAAACAGCTCCATAGTCACATACACAGCAAAGGAGAGATGTTGTTTACACCTAGTGATGTCAGTGGTATTGAGTGACATCACAGCACAGTGCTAAGGCTCCTGGGCCTGGACACAGCAGCGGCTGCAATATCTCAACGGAGAATACGTTTATATATATGTGTGTGTGTGCGCGTATATATATATATATATATATATATATATATATATATATATATATTTCTCCGCCGAAATCACTTTTAAACCCATTTCCACCTTTTTTTCCCTTCTCTTCCTCTTACTTTTTTTTCACGTTTTTTTACGTTTTTCTCCTTTTCGCCTCTTTTCTGGGCGTATTATTCTTCTTTTTCTTCTTTTTTTTCGTCTAATGCATACCCCATCAGTGCAGCAATGCTTATTCAATACCGCCAGCAGATGGAGACACTGGGGGATAATTTTCTAAGGATTTATACTGATTTTTCCTGTCTGAATTTGTCGCACAGAAAGTTGCAGGCCAAATATGTGTGACATTTCTGCGACTTTAGCTTCTAGAGCATTTTTACAACATTATACATAGGTGCTGAATACATAAAAAGCGACTGTTCAGCGACAGACAAGTCGCATCGGCTGAAAGTAGGCCAGAATGTCAGTCCATGTTGGAGCAGGTTTAGATACAGTCTAAAGTATAGATCTCAAAGTCTGTGCACAGAATTTAGCAAGGGCCTCGCACCTTCTGATGCATCAGGTAGGTGCACAATAGCATAGCCTAACCCTCTGTACTTTGGTCTATATTGATGCGGGACATAGACAGCCAGCTGATGACCAATCCATTAGTGCAATGGATGGCTGGAAGCATTTGTCTTTGCCTTTGCAATACCACAGAAGCAATGCATGGTCAATGTACAGCAATGACACACCTGTGTGAACAGCCAGGAGACCCCCCCCCCCCCCCATGTTATGTTACATAGTTACATAGTTAGTACGGTCGAAAAAAGACATATGTCCATCAAGTTCAACCAGGGAATTAAGGGGTAGGGGTGTGGCGCGATATTGGGGAAGGGATGAGATTTTGTATTTCTTCATAAGCATTAATCTTATTTTGTCAATTAGGAACATTCAGCACCCACCCGCTATCAAGGCAGCTGCCTATCATGTCATGCCCTACCTGCACAGGTGTGCTGGCTACTCAAATGATCCAATTAAGGAGGCCATTTAGTCAGCAGCAGCAGAAGTCCTGTGCCTGGACGCTCCAACAGCGGCCAGACACAAGCAGAAGCAGAAGCAGCAGAAGCAGCAGCAGCACCACCTTTTGTTTTTTGGCTGCAGCAGCAGCAAGGCCCACAGGGCTGGCTAGCCAGCAAGCAGGTAGCAATGAAAGTAGGAATCTTTCTTTTTAACCCTGTAAGGGGGTGGTGCACTGTACCCGAAGATACTGCCATATCGGGTCAATGCATAGGGCGACGGAAGCAAGCTTCGAAATCGGCCCCCGTTCTCAAAAATCCATTTAATATATGGTCCCCAGATAGGGGACGTATCAGATATTAAACTGATAAGAACAGATACTACACTTGATCTTAGCCAAAAGGCCGAGAAGCGATAACCGTGAAAGGGGCGGGCCCAACAAGGTGCCCTTCATGGGCACTATCACTGCTTGCTGTCAGGGAGGCTGCCAGACAATTTTCCATGCACACTCTGGGCTGGGGGGCAGTCAACCACCAGTACACACAGCAGAACCTAAACCCATACCATTATTGCTAAGCAGCAAGACAGGGGCCCATTGCACTCCCACGGGGCCTTTTTAAATGCAATCCATAACCCGGATTTGCCAGGAACCCTTCTTACTCCTCCTACTTGCATGTGACATGGGCTTAGGATCTGCATAGGAAACACACACACAAGCACACACCTACCTTTGTTGCCTGCAGATGCCTCCTTGGCTGTCCCCAAACGGTATCAAACCAACACCCACGGGAAGCTGTAAGCATAGAGGACATGCCTGCACCCCATTGGACTTACCTGTGTGGGTTAAACCCGGGTTATTTGACAACCTATGGCGGTGATGGTTCTGCTCAGGCAGAGCAGTGCTGATGCTCCTCATAAAGCTGTCGCTGCTGTGAAGGTTCTAGGTGACATCACAAATCCCTATGGTTACATACACAACAAAGCTGGGTTGTTGTTGTTTACACTCTGCAAGGCCTGTGGAAGTGAGTGACATCATAGCACTGTAGTTCTGAGGGTTCTAGATGGATGCAACAATCTCCTGTTGCTTCTATGAAGGCCATAATAGACGACATCACCAAACAGCTCCATAGTCACATACACAGCAAAGGAGAGATGTTGTTTACACCTAGTGATGTCAGTGGTATTGAGTGACATCACAGCACAGTGCTAAGGCTCCTGGGCCTGGACACAGCAGCGGCTGCAATATCTCAACGGAGAATACGTTTATATATATGTGTGTGTGTGCGCGTATATATATATATATATATATATATATATATATATATATATATATATTTCTCCGCCGAAATCACTTTTAAACCCATTTCCACCTTTTTTTCCCTTCTCTTCCTCTTACTTTTTTTTCACGTTTTTTTACGTTTTTCTCCTTTTCGCCTCTTTTCTGGGCGTATTATTCTTCTTTTTCTTCTTTTTTTTCATCTAATGCATACCCCATCAGTGCAGCAATGCTTATTCAATACCGCCAGCAGATGGAGACACTGGGGGATAATTTTCTAAGGATTTATACTGATTTTTCCTGTCTGAATTTGTCGCACAGAAAGTTGCAGGCCAAATATGTGTGACATTTCTGCGACTTTAGCTTCTAGAGCATTTTTACAACATTATACATAGGTGCTGAATACATAAAAAGCGACTGTTCAGCGACAGACAAGTCGCATCGGCTGAAAGTAGGCCAGAATGTCAGTCCATGTTGGAGCAGGTTTAGATACAGTCTAAAGTATAGATCTCAAAGTCTGTGCACAGAATTTAGCAAGGGCCTCGCACCTTCTGATGCATCAGGTAGGTGCACAATAGCATAGCCTAACCCTCTGTACTTTGGTCTATATTGATGCGGGACATAGACAGCCAGCTGATGACCAATCCATTAGTGCAATGGATGGCTGGAAGCATTTGTCTTTGCCTTTGCAATACCACAGAAGCAATGCATGGTCAATGTACAGCAATGACACACCTGTGTGAACAGCCAGGAGACCCCCCCCCCCCATGTTATGTTACATAGTTACATAGTTAGTACGGTCGAAAAAAGACATATGTCCATCAAGTTCAACCAGGGAATTAAGGGGTAGGGGTGTGGCGCGATATTGGGGAAGGGATGAGATTTTATATTTCTTCATAAGCATTAATCTTATTTTGTCAATTAGGAACATTCAGCACCCACCCGCTATCAAGGCAGCTGCCTATCATGTCATGCCCTACCTGCACAGGTGTGCTGGCTACTCAAATGATCCAATTAAGGAGGCCATTTAGTCAGCAGCAGCAGAAGTCCTGTGCCTGGACGCTCCAACAGCGGCCAGACACAAGCAGAAGCAGCAGAAGCAGCAGCAGCACCACCTTTTGTTTTTTGGCTGCAGCAGCAGCAAGGCCCACAGGGCTGGCTAGCTGGCTAGCCAGCAAGCAGGTAGCAATGAAAGTAGGAATCTTTCTTTTTAACCCTGTAAGGGGGTGGTGCACTGTACCCGAAGATACTGCCATATCGGGTCAATGCATAGGGCGACGGAAGCAAGCTTCGAAATCGGCCCCCGTTCTCAAAAATCCATTTAATATATGGTCCCCAGATAGGGGACGTATCAGATATTAAACTGATAAGAACAGATACTACACTTGATCTTAGCCAAAAGGCCGAGAAGCGATAACCGTGAAAGGGGCGGGCCCAACAAGGTGCCCTTCATGGGCACTATCACTGCTTGCTGTCAGGGAGGCTGCCAGACAATTTTCCATGCACACTCTGGGCTGGGGGGCAGTCAACCACCAGTACACACAGCAGAACCTAAACCCATACCATTATTGCTAAGCAGCAAGACAGGGGCCCATTGCACTCCCACGGGGCCTTTTTAAATGCAATCCATAACCCGGATTTGCCAGGAACCCTTCTTACTCCTCCTACTTGCATGTGACACTGGGCTTAGGATCTGCATAGGAAACACACACACAAGCACACACCTACCTTTGTTGCCTGCAGATGCCTCCTTGGCTGTCCCCAAACGGTATCAAACCAACACCCACGGGAAGCTGTAAGCATAGAGGACATGCCTGCACCCCATTGGACTTACCTGTGTGGGTTAAACCCGGGTTATTTGACAACCTATGGCGGTGATGGTTCTGCTCAGGCAGAGCAGTGCTGATGCTCCTCATAAAGCTGTCGCTGCTGTGAAGGTTCTAGGTGACATCACAAATCCCTATGGTTACATACACAACAAAGCTGGGTTGTTGTTGTTTACACTCTGCAAGGCCTGTGGAAGTGAGTGACATCATAGCACTGTAGTTCTGAGGGTTCTAGATGGATGCAACAATCTCCTGTTGCTTCTATGAAGGCCATAATAGACGACATCACCAAACAGCTCCATAGTCACATACACAGCAAAGGAGAGATGTTGTTTACACCTAGTGATGTCAGTGGTATTGAGTGACATCACAGCACAGTGCTAAGGCTCCTGGGCCTGGACACAGCAGCGGCTGCAATATCTCAACGGAGAATACGTTTATATATATGTGTGTGTGTGCGCGTATATATATATATATATATATATATATATATATATATATATATATTTCTCCGCCGAAATCACTTTTAAACCCATTTCCACCTTTTTTTCCCTTCTCTTCCTCTTACTTTTTTTTCACGTTTTTTTACGTTTTTCTCCTTTTCGCCTCTTTTCTGGGCGTATTATTCTTCTTTTTCTTCTTTTTTTTCGTCTAATGCATACCCCATCAGTGCAGCAATGCTTATTCAATACCGCCAGCAGATGGAGACACTGGGGGATAATTTTCTAAGGATTTATACTGATTTTTCCTGTCTGAATTTGTCGCACAGAAAGTTGCAGGCCAAATATGTGTGACATTTCTGCGACTTTAGCTTCTAGAGCATTTTTACAACATTATACATAGGTGCTGAATACATAAAAAGCGACTGTTCAGCGACAGACAAGTCGCATCGGCTGAAAGTAGGCCAGAATGTCAGTCCATGTTGGAGCAGGTTTAGATACAGTCTAAAGTATAGATCTCAAAGTCTGTGCACAGAATTTAGCAAGGGCCTCGCACCTTCTGATGCATCAGGTAGGTGCACAATAGCATAGCCTAACCCTCTGTACTTTGGTCTATATTGATGCGGGACATAGACAGCCAGCTGATGACCAATCCATTAGTGCAATGGATGGCTGGAAGCATTTGTCTTTGCCTTTGCAATACCACAGAAGCAATGCATGGTCAATGTACAGCAATGACACACCTGTGTGAACAGCCAGGAGACCCCCCCCCCCCCCATGTTATGTTACATAGTTACATAGTTAGTACGGTCGAAAAAAGACATATGTCCATCAAGTTCAACCAGGGAATTAAGGGGTAGGGGTGTGGCGCGATATTGGGGAAGGGATGAGATTTTATATTTCTTCATAAGCATTAATCTTATTTTGTCAATTAGGAACATTCAGCACCCACCCGCTATCAAGGCAGCTGCCTATCATGTCATGCCCTACCTGCACAGGTGTGCTGGCTACTCAAATGATCCAATTAAGGAGGCCATTTAGTCAGCAGCAGCAGAAGTCCTGTGCCTGGACGCTCCAACAGCGGCCAGACACAAGCAGAAGCAGAAGCAGCAGAAGCAGCAGCAGCACCACCTTTTGTTTTTTGGCTGCAGCAGCAGCAAGGCCCACAGGGCTGGCTAGCTGGCTAGCCAGCAAGCAGGTAGCAATGAAAGTAGGAATCTTTCTTTTTAACCCTGTAAGGGGGTGGTGCACTGTACCCGAAGATACTGCCATATCGGGTCAATGCATAGGGCGACGGAAGCAAGCTTCGAAATCGGCCCCCGTTCTCAAAAATCCATTTAATATATGGTCCCAGATAGGGGACGTATCAGATATTAAACTGATAAGAACAGATACTACACTTGATCTTAGCCAAAAGGCCGAGAAGCGATAACCGTGAAAGGGGCGGGCCCAACAAGGTGCCCTTCATGGGCACTATCACTGCTTGCTGTCAGGGAGGCTGCCAGACAATTTTCCATGCACACTCTGGGCTGGGGGGCAGTCAACCACCAGTACACACAGCAGAACCTAAACCCATACCATTATTGCTAAGCAGCAAGACAGGGGCCCATTGCACTCCCACGGGGCCTTTTTAAATGCAATCCATAACCCGGATTTGCCAGGAACCCTTCTTACTCCTCCTACTTGCATGTGACACTGGGCTTAGGATCTGCATAGGAAACACACACACAAGCACACACCTACCTTTGTTGCCTGCAGATGCCTCCTTGGCTGTCCCCAAACGGTATCAAACCAACACCCACGGGAAGCTGTAAGCATAGAGGACATGCCTGCACCCCATTGGACTTACCTGTGTGGGTTAAACCCGGGTTATTTGACAACCTATGGCGGTGATGGTTCTGCTCAGGCAGAGCAGTGCTGATGCTCCTCATAAAGCTGTCGCTGCTGTGAAGGTTCTAGGTGACATCACAAATCCCTATGGTTACATACACAACAAAGCTGGGTTGTTGTTGTTTACACTCTGCAAGGCCTGTGGAAGTGAGTGACATCATAGCACTGTAGTTCTGAGGGTTCTAGATGGATGCAACAATCTCCTGTTGCTTCTATGAAGGCCATAATAGACGACATCACCAAACAGCTCCATAGTCACATACACAGCAAAGGAGAGATGTTGTTTACACCTAGTGATGTCAGTGGTATTGAGTGACATCACAGCACAGTGCTAAGGCTCCTGGGCCTGGACACAGCAGCGGCTGCAATATCTCAACGGAGAATACGTTTATATATATGTGTGTGTGTGCGCGTATATATATATATATATATATATATATATATATATATATATATATTTCTCCGCCGAAATCACTTTTAAACCCATTTCCACCTTTTTTTCCCTTCTCTTCCTCTTACTTTTTTTTCACGTTTTTTTACGTTTTTCTCCTTTTCGCCTCTTTTCTGGGCGTATTATTCTTCTTTTTCTTCTTTTTTTTCGTCTAATGCATACCCCATCAGTGCAGCAATGCTTATTCAATACCGCCAGCAGATGGAGACACTGGGGGATAATTTTCTAAGGATTTATACTGATTTTTCCTGTCTGAATTTGTCGCACAGAAAGTTGCAGGCCAAATATGTGTGACATTTCTGCGACTTTAGCTTCTAGAGCATTTTTACAACATTATACATAGGTGCTGAATACATAAAAAGCGACTGTTCAGCGACAGACAAGTCGCATCGGCTGAAAGTAGGCCAGAATGTCAGTCCATGTTGGAGCAGGTTTAGATACAGTCTAAAGTATAGATCTCAAAGTCTGTGCACAGAATTTAGCAAGGGCCTCGCACCTTCTGATGCATCAGGTAGGTGCACAATAGCATAGCCTAACCCTCTGTACTTTGGTCTATATTGATGCGGGACATAGACAGCCAGCTGATGACCAATCCATTAGTGCAATGGATGGCTGGAAGCATTTGTCTTTGCCTTTGCAATACCACAGAAGCAATGCATGGTCAATGTACAGCAATGACACACCTGTGTGAACAGCCAGGAGACCCCCCCCCCCCCCCATGTTATGTTACATAGTTACATAGTTAGTACGGTCGAAAAAAGACATATGTCCATCAAGTTCAACCAGGGAATTAAGGGGTAGGGGTGTGGCGCGATATTGGGGAAGGGATGAGATTTTATATTTCTTCATAAGCATTAATCTTATTTTGTCAATTAGGAACATTCAGCACCCACCCGCTATCAAGGCAGCTGCCTATCATGTCATGCCCTACCTGCACAGGTGTGCTGGCTACTCAAATGATCCAATTAAGGAGGCCATTTAGTCAGCAGCAGCAGAAGTCCTGTGCCTGGACGCTCCAACAGCGGCCAGACACAAGCAGAAGCAGAAGCAGCAGAAGCAGCAGCAGCACCACCTTTTGTTTTTTGGCTGCAGCAGCAGCAAGGCCCACAGGGCTGGCTAGCTGGCTAGCCAGCAAGCAGGTAGCAATGAAAGTAGGAATCTTTCTTTTTAACCCTGTAAGGGGGTGGTGCACTGTACCCGAAGATACTGCCATATCGGGTCAATGCATAGGGCGACGGAAGCAAGCTTCGAAATCGGCCCCCGTTCTCAAAAATCCATTTAATATATGGTCCCCAGATAGGGGACGTATCAGATATTAAACTGATAAGAACAGATACTACACTTGATCTTAGCCAAAAGGCCGAGAAGCGATAACCGTGAAAGGGGCGGGCCCAACAAGGTGCCCTTCATGGGCACTATCACTGCTTGCTGTCAGGGAGGCTGCCAGACAATTTTCCATGCACACTCTGGGCTGGGGGGCAGTCAACCACCAGTACACACAGCAGAACCTAAACCCATACCATTATTGCTAAGCAGCAAGACAGGGGCCCATTGCACTCCCACGGGGCCTTTTTAAATGCAATCCATAACCCGGATTTGCCAGGAACCCTTCTTACTCCTCCTACTTGCATGTGACACTGGGCTTAGGATCTGCATAGGAAACACACACACAAGCACACACCTACCTTTGTTGCCTGCAGATGCCTCCTTGGCTGTCCCCAAACGGTATCAAACCAACACCCACGGGAAGCTGTAAGCATAGAGGACATGCCTGCACCCCATTGGACTTACCTGTGTGGGTTAAACCCGGGTTATTTGACAACCTATGGCGGTGATGGTTCTGCTCAGGCAGAGCAGTGCTGATGCTCCTCATAAAGCTGTCGCTGCTGTGAAGGTTCTAGGTGACATCACAAATCCCTATGGTTACATACACAACAAAGCTGGGTTGTTGTTGTTTACACTCTGCAAGGCCTGTGGAAGTGAGTGACATCATAGCACTGTAGTTCTGAGGGTTCTAGATGGATGCAACAATCTCCTGTTGCTTCTATGAAGGCCATAATAGACGACATCACCAAACAGCTCCATAGTCACATACACAGCAAAGGAGAGATGTTGTTTACACCTAGTGATGTCAGTGGTATTGAGTGACATCACAGCACAGTGCTAAGGCTCCTGGGCCTGGACACAGCAGCGGCTGCAATATCTCAACGGAGAATACGTTTATATATATGTGTGTGTGTGCGCGTATATATATATATATATATATATATATATATATATATATACTCCGCCGAAATCACTTTTAAACCCATTTCCACCTTTTTTTCCCTTCTCTTCCTCTTACTTTTTTTTCACGTTTTTTTACGTTTTTCTCCTTTTCGCCTCTTTTCTGGGCGTATTATTCTTCTTTTTCTTCTTTTTTTTCGTCTAATGCATACCCCATCAGTGCAGCAATGCTTATTCAATACCGCCAGCAGATGGAGACACTGGGGGATAATTTTCTAAGGATTTATACTGATTTTTCCTGTCTGAATTTGTCGCACAGAAAGTTGCAGGCCAAATATGTGTGACATTTCTGCGACTTTAGCTTCTAGAGCATTTTTACAACATTATACATAGGTGCTGAATACATAAAAAGCGACTGTTCAGCGACAGACAAGTCGCATCGGCTGAAAGTAGGCCAGAATGTCAGTCCATGTTGGAGCAGGTTTAGATACAGTCTAAAGTATAGATCTCAAAGTCTGTGCACAGAATTTAGCAAGGGCCTCGCACCTTCTGATGCATCAGGCAGGTGCACAATAGCATAGCCTAACCCTCTGTACTTTGGTCTATATTGATGCGGGACATAGACAGCCAGCTGATGACCAATCCATTAGTGCAATGGATGGCTGGAAGCATTTGTCTTTGCCTTTGCAATACCACAGAAGCAATGCATGGTCAATGTACAGCAATGACACACCTGTGTGAACAGCCAGGAGACCCCCCCCCCCCCATGTTATGTTACATAGTTACATAGTTAGTACGGTCGAAAAAAGACATATGTCCATCAAGTTCAACCAGGGAATTAAGGGGTAGGGGTGTGGCGCGATATTGGGGAAGGGATGAGATTTTATATTTCTTCATAAGCATTAATCTTATTTTGTCAATTAGGAACATTCAGCACCCACCCGCTATCAAGGCAGCTGCCTATCATGTCATGCCCTACCTGCACAGGTGTGCTGGCTACTCAAATGATCCAATTAAGGAGGCCATTTAGTCAGCAGCAGCAGAAGTCCTGTGCCTGGACGCTCCAACAGCGGCCAGACACAAGCAGAAGCAGAAGCAGCAGAAGCAGCAGCAGCACCACCTTTTGTTTTTTGGCTGCAGCAGCAGCAAGGCCCACAGGGCTGGCTAGCTGGCTAGCCAGCAAGCAGGTAGCAATGAAAGTAGGAATCTTTCTTTTTAACCCTGTAAGGGGGTGGTGCACTGTACCCGAAGATACTGCCATATCGGGTCAATGCATAGGGCGACGGAAGCAAGCTTCGAAATCGGCCCCCGTTCTCAAAAATCCATTTAATATATGGTCCCCAGATAGGGGACGTATCAGATATTAAACTGATAAGAACAGATACTACACTTGATCTTAGCCAAAAGGCCGAGAAGCGATAACCGTGAAAGGGGCGGGCCCAACAAGGTGCCCTTCATGGGCACTATCACTGCTTGCTGTCAGGGAGGCTGCCAGACAATTTTCCATGCACACTCTGGGCTGGGGGGCAGTCAACCACCAGTACACACAGCAGAACCTAAACCCATACCATTATTGCTAAGCAGCAAGACAGGGGCCCATTGCACTCCCACGGGGCCTTTTTAAATGCAATCCATAACCCGGATTTGCCAGGAACCCTTCTTACTCCTCCTACTTGCATGTGACACTGGGCTTAGGATCTGCATAGGAAACACACACACAAGCACACACCTACCTTTGTTGCCTGCAGATGCCTCCTTGGCTGTCCCCAAACGGTATCAAACCAACACCCACGGGAAGCTGTAAGCATAGAGGACATGCCTGCACCCCATTGGACTTACCTGTGTGGGTTAAACCCGGGTTATTTGACAACCTATGGCGGTGATGGTTCTGCTCAGGCAGAGCAGTGCTGATGCTCCTCATAAAGCTGTCGCTGCTGTGAAGGTTCTAGGTGACATCACAAATCCCTATGGTTACATACACAACAAAGCTGGGTTGTTGTTGTTTACACTCTGCAAGGCCTGTGGAAGTGAGTGACATCATAGCACTGTAGTTCTGAGGGTTCTAGATGGATGCAACAATCTCCTGTTGCTTCTATGAAGGCCATAATAGACGACATCACCAAACAGCTCCATAGTCACATACACAGCAAAGGAGAGATGTTGTTTACACCTAGTGATGTCAGTGGTATTGAGTGACATCACAGCACAGTGCTAAGGCTCCTGGGCCTGGACACAGCAGCGGCTGCAATATCTCAACGGAGAATACGTTTATATATATGTGTGTGTGTGCGCATATATATATATATATATATATATATATATATATATATATATATATTTCTCCGCCGAAATCACTTTTAAACCCATTTCCACCTTTTTTTCCCTTCTCTTCCTCTTACTTTTTTTTCACGTTTTTTTACGTTTTTCTCCTTTTCGCCTCTTTTCTGGGCGTATTATTCTTCTTTTTCTTCTTTTTTTTCGTCTAATGCATACCCCATCAGTGCAGCAATGCTTATTCAATACCGCCAGCAGATGGAGACACTGGGGGATAATTTTCTAAGGATTTATACTGATTTTTCCTGTCTGAATTTGTCGCACAGAAAGTTGCAGGCCAAATATGTGTGACATTTCTGCGACTTTAGCTTCTAGAGCATTTTTACAACATTATACATAGGTGCTGAATACATAAAAAGCGACTGTTCAGCGACAGACAAGTCGCATCGGCTGAAAGTAGGCCAGAATGTCAGTCCATGTTGGAGCAGGTTTAGATACAGTCTAAAGTATAGATCTCAAAGTCTGTGCACAGAATTTAGCAAGGGCCTCGCACCTTCTGATGCATCAGGTAGGTGCACAATAGCATAGCCTAACCCTCTGTACTTTGGTCTATATTGATGCGGGACATAGACAGCCAGCTGATGACCAATCCATTAGTGCAATGGATGGCTGGAAGCATTTGTCTTTGCCTTTGCAATACCACAGAAGCAATGCATGGTCAATGTACAGCAATGACACACCTGTGTGAACAGCCAGGAGACCCCCCCCCCATGTTATGTTACATAGTTACATAGTTAGTACGGTCGAAAAAAGACATATGTCCATCAAGTTCAACCAGGGAATTAAGGGGTAGGGGTGTGGTGCGATATTGGGGAAGGGATGAGATTTTATATTTCTTCATAAGCATTAATCTTATTTTGTCAATTAGGAACATTCAGCACCCACCCGCTATCAAGGCAGCTGCCTATCATGTCATGCCCTACCTGCACAGGTGTGCTGGCTACTCAAATGATCCAATTAAGGAGGCCATTTAGTCAGCAGCAGCAGAAGTCCTGTGCCTGGACGCTCCAACAGCGGCCAGACACAAGCAGAAGCAGAAGCAGCAGCAGCACCACCTTTTGTTTTTTGGCTGCAGCAGCAGCAAGGCCCACAGGGCTGGCTAGCTGGCTAGCCAGCAAGCAGGTAGCAATGAAAGTAGGAATCTTTCTTTTTAACCCTGTAAGGGGGTGGTGCACTGTACCCGAAGATACTGCCATATCGGGTCAATGCATAGGGCGACGGAAGCAAGCTTCGAAATCGGCCCCCGTTCTCAAAAATCCATTTAATATATGGTCCCCAGATAGGGGACGTATCAGATATTAAACTGATAAGAACAGATACTACACTTGATCTTAGCCAAAAGGCCGAGAAGCGATAACCGTGAAAGGGGCGGGCCCAACAAGGTGCCCTTCATGGGCACTATCACTGCTTGCTGTCAGGGAGGCTGCCAGACAATTTTCCATGCACACTCTGGGCTGGGGGGCAGTCAACCACCAGTACACACAGCAGAACCTAAACCCATACCATTATTGCTAAGCAGCAAGACAGGGGCCCATTGCACTCCCACGGGGCCTTTTTAAATGCAATCCATAACCCGGATTTGCCAGGAACCCTTCTTACTCCTCCTACTTGCATGTGACACTGGGCTTAGGATCTGCATAGGAAACACACACACAAGCACACACCTACCTTTGTTGCCTGCAGATGCCTCCTTGGCTGTCCCCAAACGGTATCAAACCAACACCCACGGGAAGCTGTAAGCATAGAGGACATGCCTGCACCCCATTGGACTTACCTGTGTGGGTTAAACCCGGGTTATTTGACAACCTATGGCGGTGATGGTTCTGCTCAGGCAGAGCAGTGCTGATGCTCCTCATAAAGCTGTCGCTGCTGTGAAGGTTCTAGGTGACATCACAAATCCCTATGGTTACATACACAACAAAGCTGGGTTGTTGTTGTTTACACTCTGCAAGGCCTGTGGAAGTGAGTGACATCATAGCACTGTAGTTCTGAGGGTTCTAGATGGATGCAACAATCTCCTGTTGCTTCTATGAAGGCCATAATAGACGACATCACCAAACAGCTCCATAGTCACATACACAGCAAAGGAGAGATGTTGTTTACACCTAGTGATGTCAGTGGTATTGAGTGACATCACAGCACAGTGCTAAGGCTCCTGGGCCTGGACACAGCAGCGGCTGCAATATCTCAACGGAGAATACGTTTATATATATGTGTGTGTGTGCGCGTATATATATATATATATATATATATATATATATATATATATATATATATATATATATTCTCCGCCGAAATCACTTTTAAACCCATTTCCACCTTTTTTTCCCTTCTCTTCCTCTTACTTTTTTTTCACGTTTTTTTACGTTTTTCTCCTTTTCGCCTCTTTTCTGGGCGTATTATTCTTCTTTTTCTTCTTTTTTTTCGTCTAATGCATACCCCATCAGTGCAGCAATGCTTATTCAATACCGCCAGCAGATGGAGACACTGGGGGATAATTTTCTAAGGATTTATACTGATTTTTCCTGTCTGAATTTGTCGCACAGAAAGTTGCAGGCCAAATATGTGTGACATTTCTGCGACTTTAGCTTCTAGAGCATTTTTACAACATTATACATAGGTGCTGAATACATAAAAAGCGACTGTTCAGCGACAGACAAGTCGCATCGGCTGAAAGTAGGCCAGAATGTCAGTCCATGTTGGAGCAGGTTTAGATACAGTCTAAAGTATAGATCTCAAAGTCTGTGCACAGAATTTAGCAAGGGCCTCGCACCTTCTGATGCATCAGGTAGGTGCACAATAGCATAGCCTAACCCTCTGTACTTTGGTCTATATTGATGCGGGACATAGACAGCCAGCTGATGACCAATCCATTAGTGCAATGGATGGCTGGAAGCATTTGTCTTTGCCTTTGCAATACCACAGAAGCAATGCATGGTCAATGTACAGCAATGACACACCTGTGTGAACAGCCAGGAGACCCCCCCCCCCCCCATGTTATGTTACATAGTTACATAGTTAGTACGGTCGAAAAAAGACATATGTCCATCAAGTTCAACCAGGGAATTAAGGGGTAGGGGTGTGGCGCGATATTGGGGAAGGGATGAGATTTTATATTTCTTCATAAGCATTAATCTTATTTTGTCAATTAGGAACATTCAGCACCCACCCGCTATCAAGG
>NW_026610263.1:0-15217 GCF_029499605.1 Hyla sarda | reverse complement strand
TTACTGCACACACAGGGCTGCGGCTGGAGAGCCCTGTGTCTGCTCTTAGCAGAATCTGCAGCGTGAAATCCAGAGCAGATTTCCCGCAAAGTAAAATACGCTGCGGATGCACTGTGTGTGACTCTAAAAAGTATTCCAGTATTTGCTAAAGAAAAAAAAAAAATTTTTTTAACAAAGCCATGGCACTCAATCTTCTTCCTTTCAATGTATCAAGTGCAGGATACAGAAAAAAGCAGAGAGAAGATGATGGATAGGTGCGGGGGTGCACTGAGGCTACAACCATTTTCCTGGCTTTTGAGGCCTTAAGAAGTGATCAAAAGCGCAAAATGGTTGTTGCCTCCTTGCACCTGTCCATCACCCTCTCCCCTGTTTTTTTTCTACAGTCCGCACTTGATGCATCAAAATAAAAAAGATTAATAAAACAGATCTGTGAGTGCAATGACATTCTCTTTTGTTAAAGATTTTTTAGGAGACTGCTGCCACTTTCTTACGTGGAGCACCACCATGATTGCTGGATGCGGGCCACCAGTGATTGGCTGAGGGGACATACCCTGCTTCAAGCAATGGTCTCAAAAGCAGGAACAAGAGATAAGGGGGAGCGGACAGAGCTGGAGCTACAGGGAATGAGCAGGGGACCAGGGCTAGGTAAACTTATCTTTTTCTACCTAGATAGTCTTCATTAAACATTACATGACACAACAGGTCAGATTGTGGACAGGGGGGAGAGAATGCTTGCAGAGCAGCTCATACAGGCTGGAGACAGAAAGGATAGCAGATACAAAGTAGTGTGCTGGAGAGAGAGAGAGGATAGCAGATACAAAGTAGTGTGCTGGAGAGAAAAAGGATAGCAGATACAAAGTAGTGTGCTGGAGAGAAAAAGGATAGCAGATACAAAGTAGTGTGCTGGAGAGAGAGAGAGCGGATAGCAGATACAAAGTAGTGTGCTGGAGAGAGAGAGGATAGCAGATACAAAGTAGTGTGCTGGAGAGAGAGAGAGAGAGCGGATAGCAGATACAAAGTAGTGTGCTGGAGAGAGAGAGGATAGCAGATACAAAGTAGTGTGCTGGAGAGAGAGAGAGAGAGAGAGAGAGAGGATAGCAGATACAAAGTAGTGTGCTGGAGAGAGAGAGAGGATAGTAGATACAAAGTAGTGTGCTGGAGAGAGAGAGAGGATAGTAGATACAAAGTAGTGTGCTGGAGAGAGAGAGAGGATAGTAGATACAAAGTAGTGTGCTGGAGAGAGAGAGAGGATAGCAGATACAAAGTAGTCTGCTGGAGAGAAAAAGGATAGCAGATACAAAGTAGTGTGCTGGAGAGAGAGAGAGAGGATAGCAGATGCAAAGTAGTGTGCTGGAGAGAGAGGATAGCAGATACAAAGTAGTGTGCTGGAGAGAGAGATGATAGCAGATACAAAGTAGTGTGCTGGAGAGAGAGAGAGAGAGAGGATAGCAGATACAAAGAAGTGTGCTGGAGAGAGAGATGATAGCAGATACAAAGTAGTGTGCTGGAGAGAGAGAGAGGATAGCAGATCCAAAGTAGTGTGCTGGAGAGAGAGAGATGATAGCAGAAAAAAAGTAGTGTGCTGTAGAGAGAGATGACAGCAGATACAAAGTAGTGTGCTGGAGAGAGAGAGAGAGAGGATAGCAGACACAAAGTAGTGTGCTGAGAGAGAGAGAGAGAGAGAGAGAGAGAGAGAGGATAGCAGATACAAAGTAGTGTGCTGGAGAGAGAGAGAGAGGATAGCAGATACAAAGTAGTGTGCTGGAGAGAGAGGATAGCAGATACAAAGTAGTGTGCTGGAGAGAGAGATGATAGCAGATACAAAGTAGTGTGCTGGAGAGAGGGTAGCAGATAAAAAGTAGTGTCCTGGAGAGAGGATAGCAGATAAAAAGTAGTGTGCTGGAGAGGATAGCAGATAAAAAGTAGTGTGCTGGAGAGCGAAAGGATAGCAGATACAAAGTAGTGTGCTGGAGAGAAAGAGAGGATAGCAGATACAAAGTAGTGTGCTGGAGAGACAGAGGATAGCAGATACAAAGTAGTGTGCTGGAGAGAGAGATGATAGATACAAATTAGTGTGTTGGAGAGAGAGAGAGGATAGCAGATACAAAGTAGTGTGCTGGAGAGAGAGATGATAGCAGATATAAAGTAGTGTGCTGAGAGAGAGAGGATAGCAGATACAAAGTAGTGTGCTGGAGAGAGAAAGGATAGCAGATACAAAGTAGTGTGCTGGAGGGAGAGAGAGAGAGAGAGAGAGAGAGAGAGAGAGAGAGAGAGAGAGAGAGAGAGAGAGAGAGAGAGAGAGAGAGAGAGAGGATAGCAGATACAAAGTAGTGTGCTGGAGAGAGAGAGAGGATAGCAGATACAAAATAGTGTGTTGGAGAGCGAGAGAGGATAGCAGATACAAAGTAGTGTGCTGGAGAGAGAAATGATAGCAGATACAAAGTAGTGTGCTGGAGAGAGAGAGAGGATAGCAGATACAAAGTACTGTGCTGGAGAGAGAGAGGATAGCAGATACAAAGTAGTGTGCTGGATAGAGAGATGATAGCAGATCCAAAGTAGTGTGCTGGAGAGAGAGAGATGATAGCAGAAAAAAAGTAGTGTGCTGTAGAGAGAGATGACAGCAGATACAAAGTAGTGTGCTGGAGAGAGAGAGAGAGAGGATAGCAGACACAAAGTAGTGTGCTGAGAGAGAGAGAGAGAGAGAGAGAGAGAGAGAGGATAGCAGATACAAAGTAGTGTGCTGGAGAGAGAGAGAGAGGATAGCAGATACAAAGTAGTGTGCTGGAGAGAGAGGATAGCAGATACAAAGTAGTGTGCTGGAGAGAGAGATGATAGCAGATACAAAGTAGTGTGCTGGAGAGAGGGTAGCAGATAAAAAGTAGTGTCCTGGAGAGAGGATAGCAGATAAAAAGTAGTGTGCTGGAGAGGATAGCAGATAAAAAGTAGTGTGCTGGAGAGCGAAAGGATAGCAGATACAAAGTAGTGTGCTGGAGAGAAAGAGAGGATAGCAGATACAAAGTAGTGTGCTGGAGAGACAGAGGATAGCAGATACAAAGTAGTGTGCTGGAGAGAGAGATGATAGATACAAATTAGTGTGTTGGAGAGAGAGAGAGGATAGCAGATACAAAGTAGTGTGCTGGAGAGAGAGATGATAGCAGATATAAAGTAGTGTGCTGAGAGAGAGAGGATAGCAGATACAAAGTAGTGTGCTGGAGAGAGAAAGGATAGCAGATACAAAGTAGTGTGCTGGAGGGAGAGAGAGAGAGAGAGAGAGAGAGAGAGAGAGAGAGAGAGAGAGAGAGAGAGAGAGAGAGAGAGAGAGAGGATAGCAGATACAAAGTAGTGTGCTGGAGAGAGAGAGAGGATAGCAGATACAAAATAGTGTGATGGAGAGCGAGAGAGGATAGCAGATACAAAGTAGTGTGCTGGAGAGAGAAATGATAGCAGATACAAAGTAGTGTGCTGGAGAGAGAGAGAGGATAGCAGATACAAAGTACTGTGCTGGAGAGAGAGAGGATAGCAGATACAAAGTAGTGTGCTGGATAGAGAGATGATAGCAGATACAAAGTAGTGTGCTGGAGAGAGAGTGGATAGCAGATATAAAGTGGTGTGCAGGAGAGAGAGGATAGCAGCTACAGAGCAGTCTGCTGGAGAGAGAGAGCGGGTATCAGATACAGAGCAGTCTACTGGAGAGATAGAGGATAGCAGATACAAGGCAGTGTGCTGGAGAGAGAGGATAGCAGATACAGAGCAGTCTGCTGGAGAGAGAAAGGATAAGAGATACAAGGCAGTGTGCTGGAGAGAGAGGATAGCAGATACAAGGCAGTGTGCTGGAGAGCAGTCTGCTGGAGAGAATCTTATAGATTTTGTATAATTGTAATGGGAACATAGAGATCATATTGCACAGATTTGAGAAGTTACTGCTTAGGCACCCTGATCACACACACCTTTTTACAGTTCCTGATACTGCCTGCCGTTCCAGAGATATGAGGGTTAAGAGTTTGCCTGACAATTCAGGGAATCAGCCAGATGGGTACATACAGATTACATACCCCCTGACTGTATAATCCCACCCATCACCTGATATCTTCTCAATGTTTCATGCTTTGTTTGGGTGATCAGGGTATCCTATGCGTTGTAATGATAACGTGATCTCATTTTTTGGGTTGGCCACAGGTCCTCTTTAAGAACGCCATCTACACAAGATGGTCAGTCAAGTCAGTCAACTCATATGACGACAACTCTCTAGCCTGTTTCCTCCAATCACTTGCTCTCTGGGCTAAGCCTGGTGGCCATATGTTTTAAATGGGGACAGGAAGGTGGAGCGTAAGTCACTGCCAGAAAATGCAAAAAAAAAAAAATGCAATATTGGGGTTGGAGTGGAGTGTAGTTTTCTTTGTGGGTTTAGATTTCCGGCAGGTATTTTCCAAGGTTTCCCTACATTTTACACTTTTCCCTACGTTTTGCTTTTTTTTTTTTACGCCTGTTCTGATCTGTCTGGTTTTCCTCAGCTCAAATCCACCACATTTTCTGTGGAAATCTTAGTAAACATGTTGGGATTTTTAAAAACTGTCGGGGACACGCCCCTTTCATCAGGGTCACGCCCACTTTCTCCCATGGTCACACCCCCTTTTCGGGTTTTTCTTGTAAAATGGAGGTTTGTTTTTTTTTGGTTGCAAATTGTGCCGCATGGAACATGTGACACAATTTGGGCGCATAACCCGACAAAAAAGAGTCGGGATAACGTTGGTAAATAAACTCCATTGTGTTTATTTTTTGTGTTTCAAATTAATGTCATGCATTTAATATTTTTTATCTCTTTCTGTTTAGTTTTAGTACTTTGGCACAATAGAAACACTTTTGATTAAAAGAAAAAAAGTGTTGCCACATTTTGTAAGAGTAATTTATACACACACACACATATATATATATATATATATATATATATATTTATATTTTTTTTTTTTTTTTTTTTTTTTTAACCCCGGGGATGGTGAGGATGAAGACTGTCACACATTACACATGGTAAAATCTGATGCTTGGTTCCCTGTAACCCTTCCCGCCCCAGGACATCTGCATATGTCCCAGTTGCTGACAAAAAAAATAAAAAAATAAAAAAAAACTTTTATTTTATTTTCCCAACAAAACCCTATATTATCACCAAAAACAAAAATGCCCAAACCTATACAGTGGTCCCTCAAGTTACAATATTAATTGGTTCTGGGACGACCATTGTATGTTGAGACCTTAAAGGGGTTCTCCGGTGCTTAAACATCTTATCCCCTATCCAAAGGATAGGGGATAAGATGCCTGATCGCGGGAGTCCCGCAGCTGGGGACACCCGTGATCATGCACGCGGCACCCCGTTTATAATCAGTCCCCAGAGCGAACACGCTCCGGGGACTGATTATAAACGGGGTGCCGCGTGTTCACTCCGGGTCTGATTACGGGCGACTACAGGGCGGGCGGCGTGTGGCGTCACGCTCCGCCCCGCAATGCAAGCCTACGGGAGGGGGCGTGATAGCTATCACACCCCCTCCCGTAGGCTTGCATTGCGGGGCAGAGCGTGACGTCACACGCCGGCGCAGGCGTGACGCCACACGCCGCCCGCCCTGTAGTCGCCCGTAATCAGACCCGGAGCGAACACACTCCGGGGACTGATTATAAACGGGGTGCCGCGTGCATGATCACGGGCGTCCCCAGCTGCGGGACTGCCGCGATCAGGCATCTTATCCCCTATCCTTTGGATGGGGGATAAAATGTTTAAGCACCTGAGAACCCCTTTAACTCTATGAAAACCTGGTAATGGGTTCTAAAGGCACCACAATGTCATCCAAAAATAGGAAAAAGTGAGAATTAAAGAAAAATAAGTAGATAACTAATAAACTAATAATAAATAAAGCAAATCCTTACAAATAAAAGTAAGAAAGATCTGCTGGGAGCTGTAATCACTCTCTATGTCAGTGTTTCCCAAGCATTGAGCCTCCAGCTGTTGCTAAACTACAACTCCCAGCATGCCCGGACAGCCAAAGGCTGTCCGGGCATGCTGGGAGTTGTAGTTTTGTAACAGCTGGGAGCTCTCTTCTTGGGAAAAACTGGTCTATGTAAAGGACAGGAGCTTCTTCCGGGTCCTGTACAGCACAAGCAATGTCCTAAAAAAGTAACATGGAGTCGCCCTCACCTGGTGTCCAAAGGAGCAGCTAACGCTGGTACAGGTAAAGAGTACAGAACGTGTAATACCTCCCTGTACTGTAGGGGCGCTACCAGACACCAGTCAGTGCATACACTTCAGTAATACAGGTAAAGAGTACAGAACATGTAATACCTCCCTGTACTGTAGGGGGCGCTACCAGACACCATTCAGTGCATACACTTCAGTAATACAGGTAAAGAGTACAGAACATGTAATACCTCCCTGTACTGTAGGGGGCGCTACCAGACACCAGTCAGTGCATACGCTTCAGTAATACAGGTAAAGAGTACATAACATGTAATACCTCCCTGTACTGTAGGGGGCGCTACCAGACACCAGTCAGTGCATACACTTCAGTAATACAGGTAAAGAGTACAGAACGTGTAATACCTCCATGTACTGTAGGGGGCGCTACCAGACACCAGTCAGTGCATACACTTCAATCAGAATGGGCAATTTACTGGTAAAACCCCTGTATTACTGATCAGATCTTCCAGCCATTGACACGTTTCAAAGATCTGGACTGTCTTTAACATTGTATGTTGAGTCTGGTTTCAACTTACAATGGTCCAAAAAAGACCATTGTAAGTTGAAACTATTGTATGTTGAGGCCATTGTAAGTTGAGGGATCACTGTATATAATAGGTATTGCCATGTTCGTAATGACTTGAACAATAAAATGATAATGTTATTTATCCTGCATGGTGAACTCTGTAAAAAAATAAAAAAATAAATAAAAGCGAACAGCAAAAAAGTGCAAAAATCGCAAATTTTGGTCTCAAACGAGTAGTAACAAAGATTTTAAAAAAGTAGCATGTCTTGCAAAAATGGTACCAATAAATAGTAAAACTTGTCCCGCAAAACATCAGCCCTCACACAATGGCGTTGGACAAAAAAGTTAGGGCTGTAAGGACATGACAACACAAAAAGGCAACAAAAGGGAAAAAAAAAATGAAAAAAAAAAAAATAACATTGTTTTTACCATACAGTGAATGCTATAAAAACTTTTTTAAAACATTTCCAATTTTTTAATATTATTTGGAGTTTTTCACCTCCAAAAAATGCTGCATGAATCAAAACCGATTTACCACTAATATAAACTACACTTGGGGAGATTTATCAAAACCTGTGCAGAGGAAAAGTTGGCCAGTTGCCCATAGCAACCAATCAGATCGCTGCTTTCATTTTTTTTTACAGGCCTCTTTAAAAATAAAAGAAGCGATGTGATTGGTTGCTATGGGCAACTGGCCAACTTTTCCTCTGCACAGGTTTTGATAAATCTCCCCCAATATGTCACAAAAAAAAAAAACTCTCTCAAAATCGCGTTGCTAAGTAAAAGCATGTCAGCGGTATTACCACTTATAGTGACACAGGACAGGTCATGCCCCCTTGTGACATCACAACTACGCCCCCTCAATACAAATTTATGGGAGGGGGCGTATGCCACTCCCCACCCCCAGGGTTCTCCCGTACGGGATCCTGGAACTATGCAGCTAATTCTTGTGTCGTCGACCTCACTAAGAGCACGAACGCTACATCTCCGCCTCACCCACAGAGATACATGGAGGGGGCGTGTCGGCCGCAGCATCAAGCTGCGGCCAACATGCCTCCTGCATGGGGAGAGCTGCGGTAGAGCCGAGGCCCCGTACAGGAGATTGTGGGGGGGTCCCAGTGTTCGGACCCCCGTGATCAGACACTTATCCCCTATCGGCAGGATAAGTTGTACTGTATAAGGCTGCAGTACTCCTTTAAGGGGTTAAGAAATAAAAGTGAAAATTGCATGTACTGTGGTCGCTACTGACAACAAAGTTTAGATAAATCATTCTTTACAATAAGGTAGAGCTAGGCGGTATGAGCAAAAACATGTATCACGGTATTTTTGTAAGTGATGGCGGTTCCACAGTATTTAACGGTATTCCCCCCCCCCCCATTTGTCCTTGGCGCTGCTTCTCTTCCAACACCCCCCCCCCCCCCATGAATGGGGACAGTGTGCTGCGGTGGATAATTCACTCATCCGAGGGGGTGGGGGGCCCAACTGGTATTGCGGTATGGGCAAAATTCATATCGTGCAGGAAAAAAAATTCAGTATTCGGTATGAAGCGGTATACCGCCCAGCACTACTATAAGGTGCTTTTATTGTGCAAAAATAGTCATGTATAATGTTGGAGCAATCAGACTACAGTATCCTGTGTGACCCTCAGTGACCTCTCCTGTCATTGGCTGATGTGGAGTAGAGGCGGCGACCTCCAGGTGTGACAGAGAAGTGAAACAGTGAGCTGGATAATGCACTATGTGGCGCCATTCCATAACACTATTCAGGCACTGTGCAGCACTATTCTGTGTGGCATTATTGGGGCGCTGTGTAGCATTATTCTGTGTGGCATTATTCGGGCCCTGTGTAGCATTAGTCGGTGTGGCATTATTCGGGCCCTGTGTAGCACTATTCTGTGTAGCATTATTCGGGCACTGTGTAGCATTAGTCGGTGTGGCATTATTCGGGCCCTGTGTAGCACTATTCTGTGTGGCATTATTCGGGCACTGTGTAGCATTAGTCGGTGTGGCATTATTCGGGCCCTGTGTAGCACTATTCTGTGTGGCATTATTCGGGCACTGTGTAGCATTAGTCGTGTGGCATTATTCGGGCACTGTGTAGCATTAGTCGGTGTGGCATTATTCGGGCACTGTGTAGCATTAGTCGGTATGGCATTATTCAGGCACTGTGTAGCACTATTCTGTGTGGCATTATTCGGGCACTGTGTAGCACTATTCTGTGTGGCATTATTGGGGCACTGTGTAGCATTAGTCGGTGTGGCATTATTCGGGCACTGTGTAGCATTAGTCGGTGTGGCATTATTCGGGCACTGTGTAGCATTAGTCAGTGTGGCATTATTCGGGCCCTGTGTAGCATTAGTCGGTGTGGCATTATTCGAGCACTGTGTAGCATTAGTCGGTGTGGCATTATTCGGGCCCTGTGTAGCATTAGTCGGTGTGGCATTATTCAGGCACTGTGTAGCATAAGTCGGTATGGCATTATTCAGGCCCTGTATAGCACTATTCTGTGTGGCATTATTCGGGCACTGTGTAGCATTAGTCAGTGTGGCATTATTTGGGAACTGTGTAGCATTAGTCGATATGGCATTATTCGAGCACTGTGTAGCATTAGTCGGTGTGGTATTATTCGGGCACTGTGCAGCACTATTCTGTGTGGCATTATTGGGGCGCTGTGTAGCACTATTCTGTGTGGCATTATTCGGGCCCTGTGTAGCATTAGTCGGTGTGGCATTTTTCAGGCCCTGTGTAGCACTATTCCGTGTGGCATTATTCGGGCACTGTGTAGCATTAGTCGTGTGGCATTATTCGGGCACTGTGCAGCACTATTCTGTGTGGCATTATTGGGGCACTGTGTAGCATTAGTCAGTGTGGCATTATTCGGGCACTGTGTAGCATTAGTCAGTGTGGCATTATTCAGGCACTGTGTAGCATTAGTCGTGTGGCATTATTCGGGCACTGTGCAGCACTATTCTGTGTGGCATTATTGGGGCACTGTGTAGCATTAGTCAGTGTGGCATTATTGGGGCACTGTGTAGCATTAGTCGTGTGGCATTATTCGGGCACTGTGCAGCACTATTCTGTGTGGCATTATTGGGGCACTGTGTAGCATTAGTCAGTGTGGCATTATTCGGGCACTGTGTAGCATTAGTCGGTGTGGCATTATTCGGGCACTGTGTAGCATTAGTCAGTGTGGCATTATTCGGGCACTGTGTAGCACTATTCTGTGTAGCATTATTCGGGCACTGTGTAGCATTAGTCAGTGTGGCATTATTCAGGCACTGTGTAGCATTAGTTGGTGCGGCAGTATTCAGGCACTGTGTAGCACTATTCTGTGTGGCATTATTGGGGCACTGTGTAGCACTATTCTGTGTGGCATTATTCGGGCACTGTGTAGCACTATTCTGTGTGGCATTATTCGGGCACTGTGTAGCACTATTCTGTGTGGCATTATTGGGGCACTGTGTAGCACTATTCTGTGTGGCATTATTCGGGCACTGTGTAGCACTATTCTGTGTGGCATTATTGGGGCACTGTGTAGCATTAGTCAGTGTGGCATTATTCGGGCACTGTGTAGCATTAGTCAGTGTGGCATTATTCAGGCACTGTGTAGCATTAGTCGTGTGGCATTATTCGGGCACTGTGCAGCACTATTCTGTGTGGCATTATTGGGGCACTGTGTAGCATTAGTCGTGTGGCATTATTCGGGCACTGTGCAGCACTATTCTGTGTGGCATTATTCGGGCACTGTGTAGCATTAGTCGGTGTGGCATTATTCGGGCACTGTGTAGCATTAGTCGGTGTGGTATTATTCGGGCACTGTGTAGCATTAGTTGGTGCGGCAGTATTCGGGCACTGTGTAGCATTAGTCAGTGTGGCATTATTCAGGCACTGTGTAGCATTAGTTGGTGCGGCAGTATTCAGGCACTGTGCAGCACTATTCTGTGTGGCATTATTGGGGCACTGTGTAGCATTAGTCAGTGTGGCATTATTCGGGCACTGTGTAGCATTAGTCGGTGTGGCATTATTCGGGCACTGTGTAGCATTAGTTGGTGCGGCAGTATTCGGGCACTGTGTAGCATTAGTCAGTGTGGCATTATTCAGGCACTGTGTAGCATTATTCGGGCACTGTGTAGCATTAGTCAGTGTGGCATTATTCGGGCACTGTGTAGCACTATTCTGTGTGGCATTATTCAGGCACTGTGTAGCACTATTCTATGTGGCATTATTCGGGCACTGTGTAGCATTAGTTGGTGCGGCAGTATTCGGGCACTGTGTAGCATTAGTCAGTGTGGCATTATTCAGGCACTGTGTAGCATTATTCGGGCACTGTGTAGCATTAGTCGGTGTGGCATTATTCGGGCACTGTGTAGCATTAGTCAGTGTGGCATTATTCGGGCACTGTGTAGCACTATTCTGTGTGGCATTATTCAGGCACTGTGTAGCACTATTCTATGTGGCATTATTCGGGCACTGTGTAGCATTAGTCTGTGTGGCATTATTCAGGCAATGTGTAGCATTAGTCAGTGTGGCATTATTCGGGCACTGTGTAGCACTATTCTATGTGGCATTATTCGGGCACTGTGTAGCACTATTCTGTGTGGCATTATTCAGGCACTGTGTAGCATTAGTCAGTGTGGCATTATTCGGGCACTGTGTAGCATTAGTCAGTGTGGCATTATTCGGGCACTGTGTAGCATTATTCTGTGTGGTATTATTCGGGCACTGTGTAGCATTAGTCTGTGTGGCATTATTCGGGCACTGTGTAGCACTATTCTGTGTGGCATTATTCGGGGACTGTGTGGCACTATACAGCACTACATTCCTGGGCAAAACAAAATCGTTCTGAACTTGGCTACACTTCCATGGATGTTAGGACAGGACGTATATGTTATAAGGCTATGGGCAATAAGAAACATAGGGCCACCCCCCACCCCGCACCATTTTCGAAAGCTTTTTGTTTTTCTTTCATCCCACATGATATTATAATCCATAAAGCCAAATACAGTCAATAGAATACCATTCTATAGGTCCAAGGTAATACTAACATACAAAGCCCACATTATATCCCCATATGGTGCCATTATACTGTATATAAAGTCCACATAATACCATTATATAGAGCTAGAATACTACTGCCATGTACAGACAACATCATACCACCATATAGTGCCACCATAATACTGCCATATACAGCTCACATAATACTAGCATACAGGGAAGCAACTATAGGGGGTGCCGAGGTAGCAGTAGCACCAGGGCCCTGGTGCCTTAGGGGGCCCCAAGGCCCATCTACCCTATAAGAGACCAGTATTAGAAATGGCAAATGGGGCCCTGTTGCAGATTTAGCATTGGGGCCCAGAAGCTACAGGTAAGGCCTTTGCCAGCATAAAGAGCCAAGAGGATACTGCCATATACAGCCAAGAGGATACTGCCATATACAGCCAAGATGACACTGCCATATACAGCCAAGAGGATACTGCCATATACAGCCAAGAGGATACTGCCATATACAGCCAAGATGACACTGCCATATACAGCCAAGATGACACTGCCATATACAGCCAAGAGGATACTGCCATATAAAGCCAAGAGGATACTGCCATATACAGCCAAGAGGATACTGCCATATACAGCCAAGAGGATACTGCCATATACAGCCATGGTGATACTGCCATATACAGCCAAGAGGATACTGCCATATACAGCCAAGAGGACACTGCCATATACAGCCAAGAGGACACTGCCATATACAGCCAAGATGACACTGCCATATACAGCCAAGATGACACTGCCATATACAGCCAAGATGACACTGCCATATACAGCCAAGATGACACTGCCATATACAGCCAAGAGGACACTGCCATATACAGCCAAGAGGACACTGCCATATACAGCCAAGAGGACACTGCCATATACAGCCAAGAGGACACTGCCATATACAGCCAAGATGACACTGCCATATACAGCCAAGAGGATACTGCCATATACAGCCAAGAGGATACTGCCATATACAGCCAAGAAGACACTGCCATATACAGCCAAGATGACACTGCCATATACAGCCAAGATGACACTGCCATATACAGCCAAGATGACACTGCCATATACAGCCAAGATGACACTGCCATATACAGCCAAGAGGATACTGCCATATACAGCCAAGAGGATACTGCCATATACAGCCAAGAGGATACTGCTATATATAGCCAAGAGGATACTGCCATATACAGCCAAGATGACACTGCCATATACAGCCAAGATGACACTGCCATATACAGCCAAGAGGATACTGCCATATACAGCCAAGAGGATACTGCCATATACAGCCAAGAGGATACTGCCATATACAGCCAAGAGGATACTGCCATATAGAGAAAAGAGGATACTGCCATATACAGCCATGGTGATACTGCCATATACAGCCAAGAGGACACTGTCATATACAGCCAAGAGGACACTGCCATATACAGCCAAGAGGATACTGCCATATACAGCCAAGATGACACTGCCATATACAGCCAAGATGACACTGCCATATACAGCCAAGATGACACTGCCATATACAGCCAAGAGGACACTGCCATATACAGCCAAGATGACACTGCCATATACAGCCAAGATGACACTGCCATATACAGCCAAGATGACACTGCCATATACAGCCAAGAGGATACTGCCATATACAGCCAAGAGGATACTGCCATATACAGCCAAGAAGACACTGCCATATACAGCCAAGATGACACTGCCATATACAGCCAAGAGGATACTGCCATATACAGCCAAGAGGATACTGCCATATACAGCCAAGAAGACACTGCCATATACAGCCAAGATGACACTGCCATATACAGCCAAGATGACACTGCCATATACAGCCAAGAGGATACTGCCATATACAGCCAAGAGGATACTGCCATATACAGCCAAGAGGATACTGCCATATACAGCCAAGAGGATACTGCCATATACAGCCAAGAGGATACTGCCATATACAGCCAAGAGGATACTGCCATATACAGCCAAGAGGATACTGCCATATACAGCCAAGAAGACACTGCCATATACAGCCAAGAGGATACTGCCATATACAGCCAAGACGACACTGCCATATACAGCCAAGAGGATACTGCCATATACAGCCAAGTGGATACTGCCATATACAGCCAAGAGGATACTGCCATATACAGCCAAGAGGATACTGCCATATACAGCCAAGAGGATACTGCCATATACAGCCAAGAGGATACTGCCATATACAGTCCACAAAATAATGCTATATAGGGACAACATAATGCTGCCATATACATCCCATATAATAACATATTGTGCCAAGATAATACTGCTATATGGTGAGGTGTCAACATAATACTGTCATATATAGCCTACAGAATAGTGCCATATAGTGTGAAAACAATACTGCCACATACATCCCACCATGAGAATTCCCACGTTCCCGTATAGGACACACATATTACAGCCCACATAATACTGCTACCCAGGCCTGAATAATATGTAACAGCCAAATAACACTGACAATAGTGATATAGCACCTATAGTAGATGCCCCTATCACCCCTGTGTACAGCACATGTCATTTCGCTGCAGTGTATCAGCTGTCAGTACACTCTCCGCTCCCACGTGACATCCCCACAACAAGACGGGCAGGGGTGACGTCACTGACACGCCGCGCGCACTGTGTACATTCTCCTGTCTCCGCGCGACTCTCCTCTAAACTCACCGGCGAAGGACGCACGACCACGTGACTGCACAGAAGGCGTGCCTCCCACGGGAGCCAATCAGCGCGCACGGTTCAAGCCCCTGTGGGCGGGTGCTCTGTGACGTGAAGCGTCAGATGGGAAGTGTGTGTGAGTTGTGCACAGCATGGCTGCCAAGGTATGTGCCCGGGGCCGGGGGTACAGGGGGGACCGGGGGGGACATGAGGGGGACAGACGGGCAGCTAGAGGGGGAGAGCCGGACGGGAAACGCAGCGTGTGAGCAGTGACAAGGCCTGTGTGACCGCAATACACTGATGACCTAGGGCCTGTCCTTGTGTGTGGGATTATACCTGTCTGTGGATATACAGACCCCAGTGCAAGGGATACCCCCTATAGTGACCCCTCTATATACAGGAGGTACCCCCATATAGTGACCCCTGTGTATACAGGAGGTACCCCCATATAGTGACCCTTCTATATACAGGAGGTGACCCCTCTATATACAGGAGGTACCTCCATATAGTGACCCCTCTATATACAGGAGGTACCTCCATATAGTGACCCCTCTATATACAGGAGGTACCTCCATATAGTGACCCTTCTATATACAGGAAGTACCCCCCATATAGTGACCCTTCTATATACAGGAGGTGACCCCTCTATATACAGGAGGTGACCCCATATAGTGACCCCTGTGTATACAGGAGGTACCCCCATATAGTGACCCCTGTGTATACAGGAGGTACCCCCAT
>NW_026610261.1:0-15273 GCF_029499605.1 Hyla sarda | reverse complement strand
TGGCTTTGTTCTGGAGATTAAAATCCTTACGGTATTACACTTTCATAACTAAAAGGCGCAATGCAGGAGTCATTGGCCCCAACCATTGTTACATTTCCTTGTTAGAGTTAGAAAATGCCAAGTTATGTCACAAAATAAATTATATTGTTCCCTTTTTGTCTTGGTGCCACAGGCGTGTTTAGCTCAGGATGATGCGCCCATCTTTGGTGGGTATGCACAGTGCACTGTTTAATCATATTCAAGGAGAGCTAGATTAATAGACAAACTAGTGTAGGATGAAGCATTGTATACGTTCTGTCCTGATTTGGCCTGTAAGCATAGTGGTTCTTGCAGCGGAGAGGAGCTTTATAACAGATGCTATGTTTCTATGCTCTGGTCTTTTGCCACGATGTTACGGAATATTCATGTACATTTAGCTGATAGATAACAGATGTCAAACTGGGAAAGCCAGTCACTAGTCCACAGACCAGACTCTCTTAATATTTTCTGACCCCAAAATAATTTCTGAGAACAGAAAAAGAGAATTCCCATGTGGCAATGTTTTCGTGGATTTATTTAAATAACGACACACAATACGACATGACCAGAAAGGAAGGGGGGTGTTTCTGGTGTTGAGAACCATAGTGTTGTACAATTAAGGATGAGCAATGGATGATGGTAGAGACTAAACCCATAAAGTAGATGTGGTGTCACCCATATATATTAGTTGGGTGCAGCCCCCAGGTAGTCTGAGGTTGTATTGCAGCACATATCTGCCGCTGACCTGTCTGAGCTCCTGAACCTCTTATCCCCAGTCCCAGAGAGAGACCACCATCCCAGGAGCTCATCTGTTCCCACTGATCTTTCTTCCAGCCCCAATGACCACTTATTAGAGTCCCTTAGTTTAATTGCTTACACATATGCCCTTGTAACCATAATGGGGTTTTTCACCTTGTCTTTCTCCTCTACATTCTACAAAGCAGGTAAACGTATGAATCATTTGGTGACCAATAGATAGAGGATAAACATTTGAGTGGCTTTCGGTAAAACTAAGCTGACACAGATCAGACAAGGGTATGGTTTTCTTAAATAAGCACCCCAACATTTATTTATTTTTATAATGTAGAGATTTTTGTTTATACCTTTAATGCTTACCTGTTTTAGCTGTTGTGGCAGGCATGGGTTTTCACCTCTCTTGACTTGTATTTTCTGCTTGAAATGATTTTCTCTTGCTGCCTACTTTTCCCTTGAAGCCTCTGGTTTTGCAATTAGGGGGTGGAGTCTCATCACTGCAGGTCAACTAATTAGTCCAACCATCAGATTGCTGAACTCTGGCCAGGTGAGACTTAAAAATGGGGGAGATTTATCAAAACCTGTCCAGAGGAAAAGTTGCTGAGTTGCCCATAGCAACCAATCAGATCGCTTCTTTAATTTTTGAAAAGTCCTCTGCAAAATGAAAGAAGTGATCTGATTGGTTGCTATGGGCAACTGGGCAACTTTTCCTCTGGACAGATTTTGATCAATCTCCCCCGATAAGTGGAATGCTATCCATTCACATTATGTGCAGTTTTAATGTGTGTTCTTATTTAAAGTGCATTTTTAGAGAAATATTGCCATGAGTAAAAAAGTATTTGACTTAAAAGCACAATTGATGGGTTTTATGAAAATTCAAGCTGCTCATTTCTATTATGATGTATGCAATCACTGCAAAAAAGTGTCATTTTGTAAGTATTTCGGGGAAAATTACAGCAGGAACGCATAAAAAAAGCTACAAAAAGCAATATATGAACACAGCCCCCGGGGAACTGTTTATCCGTTTTTATCCGGATTCCATAAAGAGATCAGCAGCAGAATACACATAGTACTGGGTGTGAAGGGGAGGGGTCTGTGAACTGCTAGGAGAGATCTGGTAGGTGATGCCCTCTTGTAGTTCACAGGAAGTCAGCTGACCCAGGACACACCACTTATACCTGGTTAATAACGCTTTTCAGTCTTAAAATCTCCCACTCCTCTAGATTTTTTCCCCCTGTGGATCTGGAATGAAACGGATGGGGGGGGGGGGTGTATATTTATCTACATATATATATATATATATATATATATATATATATATATATATATATATATATATATATATATATATATATATATATATATCTATATATATATATATATATATATCTATATATATATATATATATATATATATATATATATATATATATATATATATATCTATATATATATATATATATATATATATCTATATATATATATATATATCTATATATATATATATATATCTATATCTATATATATATATATATATATATTTTATTTTTATTTTATTTATTTTATATTTATTTATATATATATATATATATATATATATAAATTAATATATATATATATAATATATATATAATATATATAGATATATTATATATATATAATATATATAGATATATTATATATATATAGATATATTATATATATATAGATATATTATATATATATAGATATATTATATATATAGATATATATAATATATATATATATATATATATATATATATATATATATATATATATATATTCAACTGGCTCCGGAAAGTTAAACAGATTTGTAAATTACTTCTATTAAAAAAATCTTAATCCTTCCAATAGTTATTAGCTTCTGAAGTTTTCTCTTTAACTGCTCAATGATGAAGTCACGTCCCGGGAGCTGTGCATGATGGGAGAAAATCTCCATAGAAACTGCACAGCTCCCGGAATGTGAGTCATCAGAGAGCAGTTAGACAGAAAACAACAACTCAACTTCAGAAGCTAATAACTATTGGAAGGATTAAGATTTTTTAATAGAAGTAATTTACAAATCTGTTTAACTTTCCGGAGCCAGTTGATATATAAAGAAAAGTTTTGGCCTGGAATATCCCTTTAAATGAAATGTGCAGTATAAGGCTTTCATAAGCTGCATCTAGTTGACTGAAATGAAGTCCATTCAGTTTCCAGCAATTGATTCCGTTTTTTTAGTGCCAGTTTGTAATACGGGCCCCATAAAGTATCCGTGATCTCAAAGGAAAAGAAATAAGAATTTTGCAGAGTGAGATCCATAAATGTCTTGTAAGTAGCTATTAGCTTTTTCTATTAGGTAGTTTATGAATTGCTATAGATGGAGAATTAGCATTTTTTTCCCCCCCACCATCCAAAACGTATTAAAAATCTAATGACCTTAGTCATCCCCTTCTGTCATGGTGTAAAATTTTTTTTTGTTATGTATATCTCTGGGAAACTGGGTAACCAGCTTGAATGGGGTTTTTCAACAACAAAACATAGAAATGGGGGACTTATGCGGATGCAAGGCAGCGTAGCCCACCTTTTCCTTCCAGACTAAACATATGTAGAGCGGAGATCCATAAAGCACATGTCTGTCTCCTGCATCTTTTGTACTTTTAATCTATGTGTCCCTGATGCCAAGTTATGTATTTTGTAAATTTACTTTGTGGTGGATTGTACCCTCTTTTGTATGTCACGGCCCCCAGGTGTTCTGCATTCTTCACTACTAGGAATGACTGTCGTATTAAGCTTTTCCCACATTCTGGGCGACTTAAGACAATGCTTTTAAGGTCAGCTGATTACAGGGGGCTGATTACCGTGGTTGACCACGATTTTGTCTCTGGTTTAAAAACCGTACTGCAACCGCATAAGTTTTTTTTAACATGGACGTCAATGGGAAACGCACATGTATACGGTTCCATACGGGAAAAACGTATACGTTTTTACTTTGCATGTGCGCATTTGAATCCTAAAGTCCCCACCCAAGGCCCCTCCCATTAAAAATGGACAACATTTTCAAAAACGTATGGGTTTTTTTTCTATAAAAACTGACGGAACTGTATGCACTTTTAAAAACAGTATAATGTTTAAAAACGCATACGGTTTACTTTTCTCCATACTGTTCCATCTGTTTTTTTGCCATACGGTTTTCTTTAGAAAAACTGATTGAAAACAGTATGGCAAAAACGTAGTGTGAACCCAGCCTTACATTGTGTTGTTTAAGTGTTCCCCCCCTTTTTTTTTTTTTTTTTTTTTTTTTTTGAGCAGTGTATAAAGCTAATGCAAACATACCATATGATCTTTTTTAGTATTTACCATGCAGTTGTTCTGTGCTTCTAAATGCAAGCCCTGGGCACATCTGGCATCCTGGATACATAAAGAAATAAATCCCATTTTTACTCTCTTTCGACCCAGCTATTGCACTTTATACCTGTTGCCTAGGCACCCATGTAGCCTTCATGCCAGCCTGCATACTAGATCCTAGGATTGTTACAGTGGGATGAATGAATTACTGGGGGCTCCAGAATCCAAAATGGAGTCAGCACTAGAGAGACGCACCAAGGATGCAGGTATCCAACCAGTGTGCCAGGGCTGGATCAAGTATAGTCCATTGTAAGCGAAGACACATCACAGATGATGGTGTTCAGGGTTAATACTGTGGCTCAGTTTTTATTGCACCAAAATCGTCTTCATGCCAAGCGTGTGTAGCACTCTAGTTCTGTTTGTAAACAAAGGGAATGCACCTGCGCTACAGGCTGACATCACGCATCATGTGTTTCCACATCGCCTGAGACCACTCCCCACTAGGGGGAGCCGGACCCAGCAGGCGGCTACATGTAATTCAAAGCTGTGAACTGTCAGCATCTCAAGCGCTGCCAGCTAGTCCGCTTATATTAGACAGACATACAATGAGAATACATTCCTATTACAATCTCAACACAAATCGCTACATGTATATAGAGCCCAAAGAGGACCGCATATACATCTTTTGGGGGATTTTACAACTCTTCAGTGGCATTCTTGTAGTTTGTAATCCCCCGTTAAAATCTTTATATGAAAAATTAAAAACCTAATTATCGGTTAAAAAGTTGCTATAGAAATAAGACTCGGAACAAGATGCTAGTAATGAAAATGAAAATAAAAAAAATAAATAAAATAAAATAAAAAATAATAAAAAATGCAAGATAAAGAATGATAATTGAAGACTATTGGGGGCTCCGATATGAGTGATGTGCCGAAACCTACGATAACTAGCTTGTCTAATGGTAATTAAAAGCATATTAAGAGGCTTCATCTTACCCATCCTAGGACAAATCAGTTATGTTTATTAATTAATCTTTAATTCCACCACCAAGGAGTTGGAGATTATTCACATCCGTCAATGATAAATGTGAATACTGACACAGAGTATTCCTCATAGTGACACAGGAAACAGACTCCTGAAGCTGAAGGAAATGTAAGAAAGATTATATATTACCACAAGGGGGTCTCTTTAATGTTATGGGATAAAGTACTTGCAACTATTGTCCAGAGTAGTAGCAAATCCCCATAGCAAACCTCTCCTGCTCTGGATAGTTCCTGACATGGACAGAGGCGTCAGCAGAGAGCACTATGGTCAGACTGGAAAGAACTATACAGCTTTCTATGGAGCACACAGCAGCTGATAGGTACTGGAAGAATTTTCAGCTGTCCCACATGGAAAAGCTAGATTTGGATAAGGGAAGATATATATATCCTGGTAGACGGATGCGTTGACCCTGGACTTAAAGGGGTTATGCAGGAAAAAACTTTTTTTATATATCAACTGGCTCCAGAAAGTTAAACTGATTTGTAAATTACTTCCATTAAAAATTCTTAATCCTTTCAGTACTTATGAGCTTCTGAAGCTAAGGTTGTTCTTTTCTGTCTAAGTGCTCTCTGATGACACGTGTCTCGGGAACTGCCCAGTTTAGAAGCAAATCCCCATAGCAAACCTCTTTTAAACTGGGCGGTTTCCGAGACGTGTCATCAGAGAGCACTTAGACAGAAAAGAACAACCTTAACTTCAGAAGCTCATAAGTACTGAAAGGATTAAGATTTTTTAATGGAAGTAATTTACAAATCTATTTAATTTTCTTTAGCCGGTTGATATATAAAAAAAAAAGTATTTTCCTGGATAACCCCTTTAACCCCTTAAGGACCAAGGACGTATGAGTAAGTCCTTGGTCCCGCTCCCATGATATAACGCGGGGTCCCACGGTGACCCCGCATCATATCACGGTGGGCCCGGCATCATAGTGAAGCCGGGACCCTCCTCTAATAGCGCGCGGCACTGATCGCGGTGCCGTGCGCTATTAACCCTTTAGCCGCGCGCTGAAAGCTGAGCCACGCGGCTAAAAGTGAAAGTAAAATGTGCCAGTTAGCTCAGGGAGCTGTTCGGGATCTTCGCGGTGAAATTGCGGCATCCCGAACAGCTGTACTACAGGATGAAGGTCTATTACCTTCTTTCCTGCAGTCAGATTGCCGATTGAATGCTTCAAGCCTGAGATCCAGGCTTGAGCAATCAATCGCCGAACACCCTGATCAATGCATCCCTATGGAGATGCATTGAACACAGTTAAAGATCAGTAAATGCAATGTTATAGCCCCCTATGGGGGCTATAATATTGCAAAAGAAAAGTGTAAAAAAATCATTAACCCTTTCAATTATCCCTTCCCCTAATAAAAGTTTGAATCACCCGGCATTTCCAGTTAAAAAATAAGTGTAAATAAAAATAAACATATGTGGTATCGCCGCGTGCGTAAATGTCCGATTTAAAAAAATATACCGCTAATTAAACCGCACAGTCAATGGCGTACACGCAAAAAAATTCCAAAGTCCAAAATAGCGTATTTTTGATCACTTTTTATATCATGAAAAGATGAATAAAAAGCGATCAAAAAGTCAGATCAATACAAAAATGGTACCGACAAAAGCTTCAGATCACGGCGCAAAAAATTAACCCTCATGGTGCCCTGAACACGGAAAAATTAAAAAGTTATAGGGGTCAGAAGATGACAATTTTAAACATATTCATTTTTCTGCATGTAGTTATGATTTTTTTCTGAAGCAATACAAAATCAAACCTAAACAAGTAGGGTATCATTTTAACCGTATGGACATAGAGAATAAAGATAAGGTGTCATTTTTACCGAATAATATACTACGTAGAAACGGAAGCACCCAAAAGTTACAAAATGGCTGTATTTTTTTTCAATTTTGTCGCACAATGATTTTTTTTCCCGTTTCGCCGTAGATTTTTGGGTAAAATGACTATCATTACAAAGTAGAATTAGTGGCGCAAAAAAATAAAATTTTGCACCTAAAAATCTGCATTATGGCTTAAGTTATGATTTTTTAACTGTAAGGAGGAAAAAACGAAAGAGCAAAAACAAAAAAACGCCCGGTCCTGAAGGGGTTAATGAAGCACAATGGACCAACACCAGCAGATGACATGGCTCCCCAAATCATAGTAATTGGGGGGGCTTTGGGGGTTTTCAAGAGCTGTAAGCCATATTTATCACAATTATGACAAATCACGGCTTGAACTATCTTGCATTGCATGTAATGAGTCTCTCTCATATATTAGTTTTACCTTTTTAAGTTGCGTTACTGAAATAAACGAACTTTGCATGATATTATAATTTTTCCAGTTTCACGTGTGTGTGTATGTCTGTGTATATATCTATCTATCTAAAATATATATATATATATATATAATTTAATTTTAACACGAGAATTTATAAAGGAGAAACAAATGCTCCACCACTACACACGATGTCATTATATTATCAAATTCCTTACCTCAGTGCTTCCCATGTTAAATGACAAAGGAAGTTACAGGTGTCTATAAACCCCTTACGTCCCTTATGTACCAAGCCCTGATGTCATGGTACTTAAAGAAGAAGTATCATGGACCAAGTCACAAATTTTTTTTATATCATGTGAAAGTGCATCAGCTCACCATTCTGACAATCTGCTCCTCATGTATCTCACCCTCTCCCTTCTCCTGCAATCCCCTCTGAAAGATCGGTACTTCCTGGTACATGGAGGTCCCTGACTTCCTGTCTCCCATAATGCCTTTCAGTCCATCATAGAAGTAGCCCAGCCTAGACCAGTGCTTTCTAACCAGGGTGCCTCCAGCTGTTGTGAAACTACAAGTTTACTAGTTTTGCAACAGCTGAAGGCACCCTGGTTGAGATACACTGACCTAGACACTGATCACTTTCCTAACAGCAGGCTTAGTGTTTCCCCTCCCCCTGCTTCTATTCTCAGGACATCGTTCTTTCAGACTGACCTGCTGTCAGATTGTAATCCGTGCAGGGGAAAGCAGGGATCTCCCCTCCCCCTCTGCTTCTTCTTGGGACATTGGGACATCGTTCTTGCTCTTATAAACACTGAGCTGGCTGTCAGATGCTTCCCTGCCGAGGAGATGAAGACACGTGCTCAGCTCACTGGGGCTTCTATGATTGGCTGAAGCTGCACATGGGAGGTTCCCTTGCCGTGCACAGAGCTGGCTAAGCTGCAGAACTATGGGAAATTGTGACATCACGGCCCCCAGCATAATGCAGCTCAATGGGGGGTCGCAAGTCATCAGAACAGGGAGCTGCTGAACTTCCTCTCTGAACAAAGAAGCTAGAAAAACAGGTTTTACTTACAAGATGGGTGAAGTCAGTGATTTACAAAGTGATATAACTTTTGCTTCTGCATTTAAAACACAATACTTTTTCTACATGGGACTTCTCCTTTAAGGACACAGGGTGTACCTGTAAGCCTGTGGGAATTCCGGTCCCCACCGCATGCCATGCGGGGACCGCACCTGCATCCCGTTACAACGCCTGTGGGGGTACTGAGACTGAATTCATACCAGCGATCTGGTCCGATTCCGGTCATACAGGTCACGTGTGACCCGATGACCCAGGATTAGAAGGTGATCGGCGGTGTACTATACACTGCCAATCACCACCTGTTGCTATAGGGAGGTGGCGATGACATCACCTCCCCAGATGAGCTGCTATTGGTCGAGCCGGCAGAGGAGTGGTTAATGTCCCCTACTCACAGCTCTGCTAGCCCACAGAGTTCAGTTAGCGGGCAGAGCTGAAAGAAGGAGCCAGGCATCCCCCCCCCCCCCTCTGACCAGATCTGTGCTCCTCAGGCCACCTGTAGTCAGGGTGATTTTTCTGTGCAGGGACAGATAGGAGTAAAAAAAAAAAAAGTCCCCCTCTCCCCATCCCCTAATAGGTCCTCAAGGGTCCGTCGCACATTTTGCAGCGTCACCTGGGCCCTCTTAGAGTTTCAGGAAGCTGCATTTGGCCACCTTTTTCTTTTTTGATATTTTATCCCACACTGTTATATAAAGTTTACACCAAATACATACACACATCCCCGCCACCTAGAGAAAAAAAAGGTGAATGCCTACCGGGCACAATCGGTGGAGGAGGCATATGCTTTACTTGTCTCCAACACTGAATCTGCCAGTGAGGACAAGAACGATCCTACTTTTCTTTGTTCTTCCTCATCCTCCTCATCATCATCTAGCACTGATGATGAGCCCCCCCAGAAGGCGGCGGAGGTGCCACCAGGCGAGGCCACACACCTCCATGATAGTGACCCAGTGACCGACACTATCCGTGCATGCTCGTAATAGGAGTCCGTCCGTCCCCCCCCCCAGACAAGTGTACCAGAGCCACCTTCTGGTGAACTTGTCTGGAGACTCCCAGAGGGATATCAGCCACGGTTTCCTGAGTTTGTTGGCGACTCAGGAATCCGGATTGACACAGCCAGATACACTGAAATAGACTTTTTTTTTGTTCAGTGACAACTTTGTCAATCATATGATGGAGCAAATGAACTTGTACGCCCAACAGTTCATCGCCCACCACCCAGATTCACTTTTGGCTTGGCCCAATGGATGGTACGCCATCTGTGCAGCCGAAATGAGGACATTTTAGGGCCTCATGCTGCATATGGGCCTAGTCAAAAAACCAAGTGTCAGGCAGTATTGGAGTGGGGGACGTCTTCTGCCAGACCCCACTGTACGGTATGGCCATGACACGGGGACGGTGGATGGTCGAGGCCATACGGAAATGCCTGAATTACGCTGATTATGCGGCATGTCCTCCCCCCCCCCCTCACGCCCGAAGTGAACCTGCCCATGACCGGCTTTACAAAGTGGGGCCGGTCATAGATGACTTTGGGGCCAAATTTTCGGAGGCCTACGTACCCCAAAGGGAGCTCTCTGTAGATGAGTCTCTTATCAGTTTTAAGGGGAGACTCATCTTCCGCCAGTATATTTCCTCGAAGCGGGCATGGTATGGCATGAAACTTTACAAACTTTGTGAGAGTACCTCCGGGTACACTTGCAAGTTTAGAGCATATGAGGGACGGGATTCCCGTATTGAACCCCCAGAATGTGCCCCCCACTCTGCGTGTTAGCGGGAAACTTGTTTGGGACCTTGTGCACCCATTGCTGGATAAGGGTTACCACTTGTACGTGGGCAAATTTTATACTCCAGCATCCACAATTCATGGTGACTGCAGCTCATCTGTCCCTGTGGGAGGTTCCACAACAACGGTCCTCAAGCCTGATTGTATTCTGGACTGCAATCAGCATATGGGGGGAGTTGATCTTACTGATCAAGTCCTCAAGCCAAACATGGCCATGCGAAAAACACGGGTATGGTACAAAAAAGTTGTGGTCTACTTGGTACAGGTTGCCATCTACAACTCTTTTGTACTGTCCCAGTACGCTTGCAACACAGGGACATTCCTCCAGTTCCAAGAAGTTCTGAAGAGCCCTGATCTTTGGCAACCGGGAAAGAGCCGGCCGGAGTTCCCAAGGAACTGGAAAAATAGGTGCCAGGATAGTCTCAGGCCAGCACTTTCCAGGTGAGGTCCCCCAGACTGGAAAGAAGGGATGATCCCAGTAAAAATGCAGTGTGTCTCACAAGAGGGGGATATGGAAGGACACCACCACTCAATGTGAAACTTGCCCCGATCATCCAGTCCTTTGCATTAAAAACTGCTTCAGGGAGTATCACACTTCCATGCAGTACTAAATTTCCCCTTTTCATTTTAATTTCCCACAATTTGACCCAAATGTACTAAGTCCAGTGTGCATTCCAAATTTTAACCCCATAAACCACAAAATTGCCCTCTAATATGAAGGCCCTTCAAATCCACTTTAAAACTGAACCAGTCCCTGAAAAATTTTTCAGGGAAATTTTGAGAAGAATCGGAAAATTGCAGCTGAACTTTGAAGCCCTCTGATTTCTTCCAAAAGTAAAAACTGTCAACTTTATGATGCCAACATAAAGTAGACGTATTGTATATGTGAATCAATATAAAATGTATTTGGTATGTCTATTTTCCTTACAAGCGGAGAGCTTCAAAGTTAGAAAAAATGCTAAATTTTAAAAAAATGTTATGAAATTTTGGAATTTTTCACCAAGAAATGATGCAAGTATCGACGGAAATTTACCACTGTTAAAGTAGGATATGTCACGTAAAGGCAATCTCTGAATCAAAATCATAAGTAAAAGCATACCAGAGTTATTCATGCTTAAATTGACAGTACTCAGATGTTCAAAAAATGCTCTGGTCCTTAAGGTGAAAATTTCCTCGGTCCTTAAGGGGTTAAAGGGGTACTCAGGTTAGGGAAATTAAATCAACTGGTGCCAAAAAGTTATATAGATTTGTTAATTATTATATTTAAAAATCTCAATTACTTTTCCACTCTATGACCTGGAAGCAAAAAATAATAAAAAAAATTTTTTTTGTTTTATAAAGTGCAATGTGTGGTGGAAGCCTTTACTGTGACCTGCTGCAAAACTGAGGATGCTCTGTCTTGCTTCCGGGTCCATAAAATAATTTGTAAAGCCGAATGTTTCAAATTGGACACAAGTGTTTTCCGAGCCAAATGGCCTCATAACGACTCCAATATTGGATTTAAATTCTAAAGTAAAAACCAATAGGTTTTTATCCTTCTTCGATTCGAGGATTACCGCTTATCTGTGTCTGCTATAAACCTGCCAAAAACAGCCCTGCACTCGCTCTATTTTTCAATTTAGGAATTGTAAGTCAATTTTTGCTGTAGTGTAACTTAATAGGAATTTGTACCCGCAGCGTACTGTGCATTAGATCAGATATTTGCACAGTAAGCAGAACACACAGTAAAATAGAACTTTGAAGTTCTTTTTGAAAATAGTATCAGCTCATCTCCTAGAGGGCAGGTGTATAATCTAATTCTAATCTAATAGGGAGAACGCTAATGGCGTGTAAATGGGGGGGGGGGTGTTATTGTCAGCACCTCTTAAGCTTTCAGGGAGGGCTGAGTCAGATGAAACCTCGTTTGTACACTGCTCAAAAAAATAAAGGGAACACTAAGATAGCACATCCTAGATCTGAATGAAATTTTTTTGACTTTACATAGTTGAGTGTGCTGACAACAAAATCACACACAAATTATCAATGGAAATCAAATTTATCAACCCATGGAGGTCTGGATATGGAGTCACACTCAAAATCAAAGTGGAAAACCACACTACAGACTGATCCAACTTTGATGTCATGTCCTTAAAACAAGTCAAAATGAGGCTCAGTAGTGTGTGTTGCCTCCACGTGCCCGTATGACCTCCCTACAACACCTGGGCATGCTCCTGATGAGGTAGTGGATGGTCTCCTGAGGGATGTCCTCCCAGACCTGGACTAAAGCATCCAACATCTCCTTGACAGTCTGTGGTGCAACATGGCGTTGGTGGATGGAGCGAGATATGATGTCCCAGATGTGCTCAATCGGATTCAGGTCTGGAGAACGGGCGGGCCAGTCCATAGCATTAATGTCTTCCTCTTGCAGGAACTGCTGACACACTCTAGCCACATGAGGTCTAGCATGGTCTTGCATTAGGAGGAACCCAGTGCCCAACCGCACCAGCATATGGTCTCTTAAGGGGTCTGAGGATCTCATCTTGGTACCTAATGGCAGTCAGGCTACCTCTGGTAAGCACATGGAGGGCTGTACGGCCCCCCAAAGAAATGCCAGCCCACACCATTACTGACCCACCGCCAAAACCGGTCATGCTGGAGGATGTTGCAGGCAGCAGAACATTCTCCATGACATCTCCAGACTCTGTCACGTCTGTCACTTGTGCTCAGTGTAAACCTGCTTCCATCTGTGAAGAGCACAGGGCGCCAGTGGAGAATTTGCAAATCTTGGTGTTCTCTGGCAAATGCCAAACATCCTGCACTGTGTTGGGCTGTAGGCACAACCCCCAGCTGTGGACGTCAGGCCCTCATACCACCTTCATGGAGTCTGTTTCTGACCGTTTGAGTTGACACATGCACATTTGTGGCCTGCTGGAAGTCATTTTGCAGGGCTCTGGCAGAGCTCCTACTTGCACAAAGGCGGCGGTAGCGGTCCTGCTGCTGGGTTGTTTCCCTCCTACGGCCTCCTCCACATCTCCTGATGTTCTGGCCCATCTCCTGGTAGTGCCGCCATGCTCTGGACACTACGCTGACAGACACAGCAAACCTTCTTGCCACAGCTTGCATTGATGGGCCATCCTGTATGAGCTGCACTACCTGAGCCACTTGTGTGGGTTGTAGACTCTGTCTCATGCTACCACTAGAGTGAAAGCACCGCCAGCATTCAAAAGTGACAAAAACATCAGCCAGGAAGCATAGGAACTGAGAAGTGGTCTGTGGTCACCCCTGCAGAACCACTCCTTTTTATTGCTAATTGCCTAAAATTTCCACCTGGTGTTGGTTCCATTTGCACAACAGCATGTGAAATTGATTGTCAATCAGTGTTGCTTCCTGAGTGGACAGTGTGATTTCACAGAAGTGTCATTGACTTGGAGTTACATTGTTTTGATTAAGTGTTCCCTTTATTTTTTTGAGCAGTGTATTTTGGCCTTGCTGTGGAGAATAGAGAAATATTGCTTTGACTCTAGTCTGGAACATATTTTGGCTGCTTATGACTAAGCAAGGGAGAATAGGCTTTCTAGGCTGGGTAAATCATGACAAGTCATCGTCTCCTTCACATCATGTTGTCAGGCAGAGTTAACATTATGCATGTGTCACCTTCCCTGTACATTCGTATGCGCCTGCAGTCCCAGTGATACGTAGGTGTTAATGTGTTCATCAGATGACATCAGTGGCGCTTGTGGTTCCAGCATCACATGGGACGCGGCTTGTAATAGGCCTTGTCGACAGTTTAATTGAAAAGCTTGCTTTTAGATGACTATGACATTGAATCAACTGTGATTTTTACTGGAATGTGAATAACTGCTCTAGAATGAGAACGGGAATCTGGTTGATTTTGAACGTTTCCTCCAAAAAGATGTTGTAATTTATTGAGTTTTGTCAAGATGATGATCCACTTTTGTCATTTTCCTAGGAAAGCTGAGTAATGACACCCTACAATTCCCCCCAGCGATTGTCACTTAGTGTTTTCTAGAACAGCTGATCTGTCTCCATATGTGGGAGTGGGATATGCATCAGTGCATAATAAGGTAAATTTGCTGTTTGAGTTTGGGAAAAGATATTCATATTGCACTCAGTGTGACTCCCTGCAGTCCTTTTCACTTTATTTAGAAATTTTCAAGAACTGAAAGCAAAATACACAAATATGGGCACAACATGTGACTGTTTCCTAATGCTTGTCTTCCTTAACAAAAGGATCTTGATATTCTATGGTATCCTACTTTTTAAGGGGTCTTTATCTACCCCACCCCCGAACAGTCTAATTAGGTCATCTCAATTTTTTTATCTAGGTGACAGTTGGTGTATTTTTGTTACTTTTTTTTTTATAATTATGTAAACAAAATGTGTTATCCGGTTCAGCCCTTGTCGCTGTGCAAGGAACTTGTGCAAACCACACATGGCTTGAATCAGAACATGGAAGAATGTCCAGCTCAGCAGCTCTTGGTTCAGATTCTTTTAGTCTTAGTCATGTTTCTAGTCGAAACGCATCACTGCTGTCCAAACTATGCAATTGTGTTTTTTTTGGTGAATACTAATAATCATCTTAACCAAGAGCTGCTGGGCTGGACATTCTTTCATGTCCTTTTTTATAATTATATTAAGTTTTAAGAGTACCTGTCACCAAATAAAACTTTATAGTGTTCCTTGTGTAATTGGCAGACACTTACCCCTTCACTTGCTTTTAAAATTATCAACATAAATATGTTTAAAATGTAATAGAAAAAACGTCCACTAGGTGGCTCTGTTCTGTTCCCTGCCACAATTAATACTTTGAATTTGGTCTCCTCACGGCCTGGCAGGAGACCAAACTCAGGAAGTGCACAGAGCCTCGCTGAAAGGTGCACAGAGCCTCGCTGAAAGGTGCACAGAGCCTCGCTGAAAGGTGCACAGAGCCTCGCTGAAAGGTGCACAGAGCCTCGCTGAAAGGCGCACAGAGCCTCGCTGAAAGCTGCACAG
>NW_026610260.1:0-15276 GCF_029499605.1 Hyla sarda | reverse complement strand
GCACCTTCTGATGCATCAGGTAGGTGCACAATAGCATAGCCTAACCCTCTGTACTTTGGTCTATATTGATGCGGGACATAGACAGCCAGCTGATGACCAATCCATTAGTGCAATGGATGGCTGGAAGCATTTGTCTTTGCCTTTGCAATACCACAGAAGCAATGCATGGTCAATGTACAGCAATGACACACCTGTGTGAACAGCCAGGAGACCCCCCCCCCCCCCCCATGTTATGTTACATAGTTACATAGTTAGTACGGTCGAAAAAAGACATATGTCCATCAAGTTCAACCAGGGAATTAAGGGGTAGGGGTGTGGCGCGATATTGGGGAAGGGATGAGATTTTATATTTCTTCATAAGCATTAATCTTATTTTGTCAATTAGGAACATTCAGCACCCACCCGCTATCAAGGCAGCTGCCTATCATGTAATGCCCTACCTGCACAGGTGTGCTGGCTACTCAAATGATCCAATTAAGGAGGCCATTTAGTCAGCAGCAGCAGAAGTCCTGTGCCTGGACGCTCCAACAGCGGCCAGACACAAGCAGAAGCAGAAGCAGCAGAAGCAGCAGCAGCACCACCTTTTGTTTTTTGGCTGCAGCAGCAGCAAGGCCCACAGGGCTGGCTAGCTGGCTAGCCAGCAAGCAGGTAGCAATGAAAGTAGGAATCTTTCTTTTTAACCTTGTAAGGGGGTGGTGCACTGTACCCGAAGATACTGCCATATCGGGTCAATGCATAGGGCGACGGAAGCAAGCTTCGAAATCGGCCCCCGTTCTCAAAAATCCATTTAATATATGGTCCCCAGATAGGGGACGTATCAGATATTAAACTGATAAGAACAGATACTACACTTGATCTTAGCCAAAAGGCCGAGAAGCGATAACCGTGAAAGGGGCGGGCCCAACAAGGTGCCCTTCATGGGCACTATCACTGCTTGCTGTCAGGGAGGCTGCCAGACAATTTTCCATGCACACTCTGGGCTGGGGGGCAGTCAACCACCAGTACACACAGCAGAACCTAAACCCATACCATTATTGCTAAGCAGCAAGACAGGGGCCCATTGCACTCCCACGGGGCCTTTTTAAATGCAATCCATAACCCGGATTTGCCAGGAACCCTTCTTACTCCTCCTACTTGCATGTGACACTGGGCTTAGGATCTGCATAGGAAACACACACACAAGCACACACCTACCTTTGTTGCCTGCAGATGCCTCCTTGGCTGTCCCCAAACGGTATCAAACCAACACCCACGGGAAGCTGTAAGCATAGAGGACATGCCTGCACCCCATTGGACTTACCTGTGTGGGTTAAACCCGGGTTATTTGACAACCTATGGCGGTGATGGTTCTGCTCAGGCAGAGCAGTGCTGATGCTCCTCATAAAGCTGTCGCTGCTGTGAAGGTTCTAGGTGACATCACAAATCCCTATGGTTACATACACAACAAAGCTGGGTTGTTGTTGTTTACACTCTGCAAGGCCTGTGGAAGTGAGTGACATCATAGCACTGTAGTTCTGAGGGTTCTAGATGGATGCAACAATCTCCTGTTGCTTCTATGAAGGCCATAATAGACGACATCACCAAACAGCTCCATAGTCACATACACAGCAAAGGAGAGATGTTGTTTACACCTAGTGATGTCAGTGGTATTGAGTGACATCACAGCACAGTGCTAAGGCTCCTGGGCCTGGACACAGCAGCGGCTGCAATATCTCAACGGAGAATACGTTTATATATATGTGTGTGTGTGCGCGTATATATATATATATATATATATATATATATATATATATATATATATATTTCTCCGCCGAAATCACTTTTAAACCCATTTCCACCTTTTTTTCCCTTCTCTTCCTCTTACTTTTTTTTCACGTTTTTTTACGTTTTTCTCCTTTTCGCCTCTTTTCTGGGCGCATTATTCTTCTTTTTCTTCTTTTTTTTCGTCTAATGCATACCCCATCAGTGCAGCAATGCTTATTCAATACCGCCAGCAGATGGAGACACTGGGGGATAATTTTCTAAGGATTTATACTGATTTTTCCTGTCTGAATTTGTCGCACAGAAAGTTGCAGGCCAAATATGTGTGACATTTCTGCGACTTTAGCTTCTAGAGCATTTTTACAACATTATACATAGGTGCTGAATACATAAAAAGCGACTGTTCAGCGACAGACAAGTCGCATCGGCTGAAAGTAGGCCAGAATGTCAGTCCATGTTGGAGCAGGTTTAGATACAGTCTAAAGTATAGATCTCAAAGTCTGTGCACAGAATTTAGCAAGGGCCTCGCACCTTCTGATGCATCAGGTAGGTGCACAATAGCATAGCCTAACCCTCTGTACTTTGGTCTATATTGATGCGGGACATAGACAGCCAGCTGATGACCAATCCATTAGTGCAATGGATGACTGGAAGCATTTGTCTTTGCCTTTGCAATACCACAGAAGCAATGCATGGTCAATGTACAGCAATGACACACCTGTGTGAACAGCCAGGAGACCCCCCCCCCCCCCCATGTTATGTTACATAGTTACATAGTTAGTACGGTCGAAAAAAGACATATGTCCATCAAGTTCAACCAGGGAATTAAGGGGTAGGGGTGTGGCGCGATATTGGGGAAGGGATGAGATTTTATATTTCTTCATAAGCATTAATCTTATTTTGTCAATTAGGAACATTCAGCACCCACCCGCTATCAAGGCAGCTGCCTATCATGTCATGCCCTACCTGCACAGGTGTGCTGGCTACTCAAATGATCCAATTAAGGAGGCCATTTAGTCAGCAGCAGCAGAAGTCCTGTGCCTGGACGCTCCAACAGCGGCCAGACACAAGCAGAAGCAGAAGCAGCAGAAGCAGCAGCAGCACCACCTTTTGTTTTTTGGCTGCAGCAGCAGCAAGGCCCACAGGGCTGGCTAGCTGGCTAGCCAGCAAGCAGGTAGCAATGAAAGTAGGAATCTTTCTTTTTAACCCTGTAAGGGGGTGGTGCACTGTACCCGAAGATACTGCCATATCGGGTCAATGCATAGGGCGACGGAAGCAAGCTTCGAAATCGGCCCCCGTTCTCAAAAATCCATTTAATATATGGTCCCCAGATAGGGGACGTATCAGATATTAAACTGATAAGAACAGATACTACACTTGATCTTAGCCAAAAGGCCGAGAAGCGATAACCGTGAAAGGGGCGGGCCCAACAAGGTGCCCTTCATGGGCACTATCACTGCTTGCTGTCAGGGAGGCTGCCAGACAATTTTCCATGCACACTCTGGGCTGGGGGGCAGTCAACCACCAGTACACACAGCAGAACCTAAACCCATACCATTATTGCTAAGCAGCAAGACAGGGGCCCATTGCACTCCCACGGGGCCTTTTTAAATGCAATCCATAACCCGGATTTGCCAGGAACCCTTCTTACTCCTCCTACTTGCATGTGACACTGGGCTTAGGATCTGCATAGGAAACACATACACAAGCACACACCTACCTTTGTTGCCTGCAGATGCCTCCTTGGCTGTCCCCAAACGGTATCAAACCAACACCCACGGGAAGCTGTAAGCATAGAGGACATGCCTGCACCCCATTGGACTTACCTGTGTGGGTTAAACCCGGGTTATTTGACAACCTATGGCGGTGATGGTTCTGCTCAGGCAGAGCAGTGCTGATGCTCCTCATAAAGCTGTCGCTGCTGTGAAGGTTCTAGGTGACATCACAAATCCCTATGGTTACATACACAACAAAGCTGGGTTGTTGTTGTTTACACTCTGCAAGGCCTGTGGAAGTGAGTGACATCATAGCACTGTAGTTCTGAGGGTTCTAGATGGATGCAACAATCTCCTGTTGCTTCTATGAAGGCCATAATAGACGACATCACCAAACAGCTCCATAGTCACATACACAGCAAAGGAGAGATGTTGTTTACACCTAGTGATGTCAGTGGTATTGAGTGACATCACAGCACAGTGCTAAGGCTCCTGGGCCTGGACACAGCAGCGGCTGCAATATCTCAACGGAGAATACGTTTATATATATATGTGTGTGTGTGCGCGTATATATATATATATATATATATATATATATATATATATATATATATATTTCTCCGCCGAAATCACTTTTAAACCCATTTCCACCTTTTTTTCCCTTCTCTTCCTCTTACTTTTTTTTCACGTTTTTTTACGTTTTTCTCCTTTTCGCCTCTTTTCTGGGCGTATTATTCTTCTTTTTCTTCTTTTTTTTCGTCTAATGCATACCCCATCAGTGCAGCAATGCTTATTCAATACCGCCAGCAGATGGAGACACTGGGGGATAATTTTCTAAGGATTTATACTGATTTTTCCTGTCTGAATTTGTCGCACAGAAAGTTGCAGGCCAAATATGTGTGACATTTCTGCGACTTTAGCTTCTAGAGCATTTTTACAACATTATACATAGGTGCTGAATACATAAAAAGCGACTGTTCAGCGACAGACAAGTCGCATCGGCTGAAAGTAGGCCAGAATGTCAGTCCATGTTGGAGCAGGTTTAGATACAGTCTAAAGTATAGATCTCAAAGTCTGTGCACAGAATTTAGCAAGGGCCTCGCACCTTCTGATGCATCAGGTAGGTGCACAATAGCATAGCCTAACCCTCTGTACTTTGGTCTATATTGATGCGGGACATAGACAGCCAGCTGATGACCAATCCATTAGTGCAATGGATGGCTGGAAGCATTTGTCTTTGCCTTTGCAATACCACAGAAGCAATGCATGGTCAATGTACAGCAATGACACACCTGTGTGAACAGCCAGGAGACCCCCCCCCCATGTTATGTTACATAGTTACATAGTTAGTACGGTCGAAAAAAGACATATGTCCATCAAGTTCAACCAGGGAATTAAGGGGTAGGGGTGTGGCGCGATATTGGGGAAGGGATGAGATTTTATATTTCTTCATAAGCATTAATCTTATTTTGTCAATTAGGAACATTCAGCACCCACCCGCTATCAAGGCAGCTGCCTATCATGTCATGCCCTACCTGCACAGGTGTGCTGGCTACTCAAATGATCCAATTAAGGAGGCCATTTAGTCAGCAGCAGCAGAAGTCCTGTGCCTGGACGCTCCAACAGCGGCCAGACACAAGCAGAAGCAGCAGCAGCAGAAGCAGCAGCAGCACCACCTTTTGTTTTTTGGCTGCAGCAGCAGCAAGGCCCACAGGGCTGGCTAGCTGGCTAGCCAGCAAGCAGGTAGCAATGAAAGTAGGAATCTTTCTTTTTAACCCTGTAAGGGGGTGGTGCACTGTACCCGAAGATACTGCCATATCGGGTCAATGCATAGGGCGACGGAAGCAAGCTTCGAAATCGGCCCCCGTTCTCAAAAATCCATTTAATATATGGTCCCCAGATAGGGGACGTATCAGATATTAAACTGATAAGAACAGATACTACACTTGATCTTAGCCAAAAGGCCGAGAAGCGATAACCGTGAAAGGGGCGGGCCCAACAAGGTGCCCTTCATGGGCACTATCACTGCTTGCTGTCAGGGAGGCTGCCAGACAATTTTCCATGCACACTCTGGGCTGGGGGGCAGTCAACCACCAGTACACACAGCAGAACCTAAACCCATACCATTATTGCTAAGCAGCAAGACAGGGGCCCATTGCACTCCCACGGGGCCTTTTTAAATGCAATCCATAACCCGGATTTGCCAGGAACCCTTCTTACTCCTCCTACTTGCATGTGACACTGGGCTTAGGATCTGCATAGGAAACACACACACAAGCACACACCTACCTTTGTTGCCTGCAGATGCCTCCTTGGCTGTCCCCAAACGGTATCAAACCAACACCCACGGGAAGCTGTAAGCATAGAGGACATGCCTGCACCCCATTGGACTTACCTGTGTGGGTTAAACCCGGGTTATTTGACAACCTATGGCGGTGATGGTTCTGCTCAGGCAGAGCAGTGCTGATGCTCCTCATAAAGCTGTCGCTGCTGTGAAGGTTCTAGGTGACATCACAAATCCCTATGGTTACATACACAACAAAGCTGGGTTGTTGTTGTTTACACTCTGCAAGGCCTGTGGAAGTGAGTGACATCATAGCACTGTAGTTCTGAGGGTTCTAGATGGATGCAACAATCTCCTGTTGCTTCTATGAAGGCCATAATAGACGACATCACCAAACAGCTCCATAGTCACATACACAGCAAAGGAGAGATGTTGTTTACACCTAGTGATGTCAGTGGTATTGAGTGACATCACAGCACAGTGCTAAGGCTCCTGGGCCTGGACACAGCAGCGGCTGCAATATCTCAACGGAGAATACGTTTATATATATGTGTGTGTGTGCGCGTATATATATATATATATATATATATATATATATATATATATATTTCTCCGCCGAAATCACTTTTAAACCCATTTCCACCTTTTTTTCCCTTCTCTTCCTCTTACTTTTTTTTCAAGTTTTTTTACGTTTTTCTCCTTTTCGCCTCTTTTCTGGGCGTATTATTCTTCTTTTTCTTCTTTTTTTTCGTCTAATGCATACCCCATCAGTGCAGCAATGCTTATTCAATACCGCCAGCAGATGGAGACACTGGGGGATAATTTTCTAAGGATTTATACTGATTTTTCCTGTCTGAATTTGTCGCACAGAAAGTTGCAGGCCAAATATGTGTGACATTTCTGCGACTTTAGCTTCTAGAGCATTTTTACAACATTATACATAGGTGCTGAATACATAAAAAGCGACTGTTCAGCGACAGACAAGTCGCATCGGCTGAAAGTAGGCCAGAATGTCAGTCCATGTTGGAGCAGGTTTAGATACAGTCTAAAGTATAGATCTCAAAGTCTGTGCACAGAATTTAGCAAGGGCCTCGCACCTTCTGATGCATCAGGTAGGTGCACAATAGCATAGCCTAACCCTCTGTACTTTGGTCTATATTGATGCGGGACATAGACAGCCAGCTGATGACCAATCCATTAGTGCAATGGATGGCTGGAAGCATTTGTCTTTGCCTTTGCAATACCACAGAAGCAATGCATGGTCAATGTACAGCAATGACACACCTGTGTGAACAGCCAGGAGACCCCCCCCCCCCATGTTATGTTACATAGTTACATAGTACGGTCGAAAAAAGACATATGTCCATCAAGTTCAACCAGGGAATTAAGGGGTAGGGGTGTGGCGCGATATTGGGGAAGGGATGAGATTTTATATTTCTTCATAAGCATTAATCTTATTTTGTCAATTAGGAACATTCAGCACCCACCCGCTATCAAGGCAGCTGCCTATCATGTCATGCCCTACCTGCACAGGTGTGCTGGCTACTCAAATGATCCAATTAAGGAGGCCATTTAGTCAGCAGCAGCAGAAGTCCTGTGCCTGGACGCTCCAACAGCGGCCAGACACAAGCAGAAGCAGAAGCAGCAGAAGCAGCAGCAGCACCACCTTTTGTTTTTTGGCTGCAGCAGCAGCAAGGCCCACAGGGCTGGCTAGCTGGCTAGCCAGCAAGCAGGTAGCAATGAAAGTAGGAATCTTTCTTTTTAACCCTGTAAGGGGGTGGTGCACTGTACCCGAAGATACTGCCATATCGGGTCAATGCATAGGGCGACGGAAGCAAGCTTCGAAATCGGCCCCCGTTCTCAAAAATCCATTTAATATATGGTCCCCAGATAGGGGACGTATCAGATATTAAACTGATAAGAACAGATACTACACTTGATCTTAGCCAAAAGGCCGAGAAGCGATAACCGTGAAAGGGGCGGGCCCAACAAGGTGCCCTTCATGGGCACTATCACTGCTTGCTGTCAGGGAGGCTGCCAGACAATTTTCCATGCACACTCTGGGCTGGGGGGCAGTCAACCACCAGTACACACAGCAGAACCTAAACCCATACCATTATTGCTAAGCAGCAAGACAGGGGCCCATTGCACTCCCACTGGGCCTTTTTAAATGCAATCCATAACCCGGATTTGCCAGGAACCCTTCTTACTCCTCCTACTTGCATGTGACACTGGGCTTAGGATCTGCATAGGAAACACACACACAAGCACACACCTACCTTTGTTGCCTGCAGATGCCTCCTTGGCTGTCCCCAAACGGTATCAAACCAACACCCACGGGAAGCTGTAAGCATAGAGGACATGCCTGCACCCCATTGGACTTACCTGTGTGGGTTAAACCCGGGTTATTTGACAACCTATGGCGGTGATGGTTCTGCTCAGGCAGAGCAGTGCTGATGCTCCTCATAAAGCTGTCGCTGCTGTGAAGGTTCTAGGTGACATCACAAATCCCTATGGTTACATACACAACAAAGCTGGGTTGTTGTTGTTTACACTCTGCAAGGCCTGTGGAAGTGAGTGACATCATAGCACTGTAGTTCTGAGGGTTCTAGATGGATGCAACAATCTTCTGTTGCTTCTATGAAGGCCATAATAGACGACATCACCAAACAGCTCCATAGTCACATACACAGCAAAGGAGAGATGTTGTTTACACCTAGTGATGTCAGTGGTATTGAGTGACATCACAGCACAGTGCTAAGGCTCCTGGGCCTGGACACAGCAGCGGCTGCAATATCTCAACGGAGAATACGTTTATATATATGTGTGTGTGTGCGCGTATATATATATATATATATATATATATATATATATATATTTCTCCGCCGAAATCACTTTTAAACCCATTTCCACCTTTTTTTCCCTTCTCTTCCTCTTACTTTTTTTTCACGTTTTTTTACGTTTTTCTCCTTTTCGCCTCTTTTCTGGGCGTATTATTCTTCTTTTTCTTCTTTTTTTTCGTCTAATGCATACCCCATCAGTGCAGCAATGCTTATTCAATACCGCCAGCAGATGGAGACACTGGGGGATAATTTTCTAAGGATTTATACTGATTTTTCCTGTCTGAATTTGTCGCACAGAAAGTTGCAGGCCAAATATGTGTGACATTTCTGCGACTTTAGCTTCTAGAGCATTTTTACAACATTATACATAGGTGCTGAATACATAAAAAGCGACTGTTCAGCGACAGACAAGTCGCATCGGCTGAAAGTAGGCCAGAATGTCAGTCCATGTTGGAGCAGGTTTAGATACAGTCTAAAGTATAGATCTCAAAGTCTGTGCACAGAATTTAGCAAGGGCCTCGCACCTTCTGATGCATCAGGTAGGTGCACAATAGCATAGCCTAACCCTCTGTACTTTGGTCTATATTGATGCGGGACATAGACAGCCAGCTGATGACCAATCCATTAGTGCAATGGATGGCTGGAAGCATTTGTCTTTGCCTTTGCAATACCACAGAAGCAATGCATGGTCAATGTACAGCAATGACACACCTGTGTGAACAGCCAGGAGACCCCCCCCCCCCCCATGTTATGTTACATAGTTACATAGTTAGTACGGTCGAAAAAAGACATATGTCCATCAAGTTCAACCAGGGAATTAAGGGGTAGGGGTGTGGCGCGATATTGGGGAAGGGATGAGATTTTATATTTCTTCATAAGCATTAATCTTATTTTGTCAATTAGGAACATTCAGCACCCACCCGCTATCAAGGCAGCTGCCTATCATGTCATGCCCTACCTGCACAGGTGTGCTGGCTACTCAAATGATCCAATTAAGGAGGCCATTTAGTCAGCAGCAGCAGAAGTCCTGTGCCTGGACGCTCCAACAGCGGCCAGACACAAGCAGAAGCAGAAGCAGCAGAAGCAGCAGCAGCACCACCTTTTGTTTTTTGGCTGCAGCAGCAGCAAGGCCCACAGGGCTGGCTAGCTGGCTAGCCAGCAAGCAGGTAGCAATGAAAGTAGGAATCTTTCTTTTTAACCCTGTAAGGGGGTGGTGCACTGTACCCGAAGATACTGCCATATCGGGTCAATGCATAGGGCGACGGAAGCAAGCTTCGAAATCGGCCCCCGTTCTCAAAAATCCATTTAATATATGGTCCCCAGATAGGGGACGTATCAGATATTAAACTGATAAGAACAGATACTACACTTGATCTTAGCCAAAAGGCCGAGAAGCGATAACCGTGAAAGGGGCGGGCCCAACAAGGTGCCCTTCATGGGCACTATCACTGCTTGCTGTCAGGGAGGCTGCCAGACAATTTTCCATGCACACTCTGGGCTGGGGGGCAGTCAACCACCAGTACACACAGCAGAACCTAAACCCATACCATTATTGCTAAGCAGCAAGACAGGGGCCCATTGCACTCCCACGGGGCCTTTTTAAATGCAATCCATAACCCGGATTTGCCAGGAACCCTTCTTACTCCTCCTACTTGCATGTGACACTGGGCTTAGGATCTGCATAGGAAACACACACACAAGCACACACCTACCTTTGTTGCCTGCAGATGCCTCCTTGGCTGTCCCCAAACGGTATCAAACCAACACCCACGGGAAGCTGTAAGCATAGAGGACATGCCTGCACCCCATTGGACTTACCTGTGTGGGTTAAACCCGGGTTATTTGACAACCTATGGCGGTGATGGTTCTGCTCAGGCAGAGCAGTGCTGATGCTCCTCATAAAGCTGTCGCTGCTGTGAAGGTTCTAGGTGACATCACAAATCCCTATGGTTACATACACAACAAAGCTGGGTTGTTGTTGTTTACACTCTGCAAGGCCTGTGGAAGTGAGTGACATCATAGCACTGTAGTTCTGAGGGTTCTAGATGGATGCAACAATCTCCTGTTGCTTCTATGAAGGCCATAATAGACGACATCACCAAACAGCTCCATAGTCACATACACAGCAAAGGAGAGATGTTGTTTACACCTAGTGATGTCAGTGGTATTGAGTGACATCACAGCACAGTGCTAAGGCTCCTGGGCCTGGACACAGCAGCGGCTGCAATATCTCAACGGAGAATACGTTTATATATATGTGTGTGTGTGCGCGTATATATATATATATATATATATATATATATATATATATATATATTTCTCCGCCGAAATCACTTTTAAACCCATTTCCACCTTTTTTTCCCTTCTCTTCCTCTTACTTTTTTTTCACGTTTTTTTACGTTTTTCTCCTTTTCGCCTCTTTTCTGGGCGTATTATTCTTCTTTTTCTTCTTTTTTTTCGTCTAATGCATACCCCATCAGTGCAGCAATGCTTATTCAATACCGCCAGCAGATGGAGACACTGGGGGATAATTTTCTAAGGATTTATACTGATTTTTCCTGTCTGAATTTGTCGCACAGAAAGTTGCAGGCCAAATATGTGTGACATTTCTGCGACTTTAGCTTCTAGAGCATTTTTACAACATTATACATAGGTGCTGAATACATAAAAAGCGACTGTTCAGCGACAGACAAGTCGCATCGGCTGAAAGTAGGCCAGAATGTCAGTCCATGTTGGAGCAGGTTTAGATACAGTCTAAAGTATAGATCTCAAAGTCTGTGCACAGAATTTAGCAAGGGCCTCGCACCTTCTGATGCATCAGGTAGGTGCACAATAGCATAGCCTAACCCTCTGTACTTTGGTCTATATTGATGCGGGACATAGACAGCCAGCTGATGACCAATCCATTAGTGCAATGGATGGCTGGAAGCATTTGTCTTTGCCTTTGCAATACCACAGAAGCAATGCATGGTCAATGTACAGCAATGACACACCTGTGTGAACAGCCAGGAGACCCCCCCCCCCCCCCATGTTATGTTACATAGTTACATAGTTAGTACGGTCGAAAAAAGACATATGTCCATCAAGTTCAACCAGGGAATTAAGGGGTAGGGGTGTGGCGCGATATTGGGGAAGGGATGAGATTTTATATTTCTTCATAAGCATTAATCTTATTTTGTCAATTAGGAACATTCAGCACCCACCCGCTATCAAGGCAGCTGCCTATCATGTCATGCCCTACCTGCACAGGTGTGCTGGCTACTCAAATGATCCAATTAAGGAGGCCATTTAGTCAGCAGCAGCAGAAGTCCTGTGCCTGGACGCTCCAACAGCGGCCAGACACAAGCAGAAGCAGAAGCAGCAGAAGCAGCAGCAGCACCACCTTTTGTTTTTTGGCTGCAGCAGCAGCAAGGCCCACAGGGCTAGCCAGCAAGCAGGTAGCAATGAAAGTAGGAATCTTTCTTTTTAACCCTGTAAGGGGGTGGTGCACTGTACCCGAAGATACTGCCATATCGGGTCAATGCATAGGGCGACGGAAGCAAGCTTCGAAATCGGCCCCCGTTCTCAAAAATCCATTTAATATATGGTCCCCAGATAGGGGACGTATCAGATATTAAACTGATAAGAACAGATACTACACTTGATCTTAGCCAAAAGGCCGAGAAGCGATAACCGTGAAAGGGGCGGGCCCAACAAGGTGCCCTTCATGGGCACTATCACTGCTTGCTGTCAGGGAGGCTGCCAGACAATTTTCCATGCACACTCTGGGCTGGGGGGCAGTCAACCACCAGTACACACAGCAGAACCTAAACCCATACCATTATTGCTAAGCAGCAAGACAGGGGCCCATTGCACTCCCACGGGGCCTTTTTAAATGCAATCCATAACCCGGATTTGCCAGGAACCCTTCTTACTCCTCCTACTTGCATGTGACACTGGGCTTAGGATCTGCATAGGAAACACACACACAAGCACACACCTACCTTTGTTGCCTGCAGATGCCTCCTTGGCTGTCCCCAAACGGTATCAAACCAACACCCACGGGAAGCTGTAAGCATAGAGGACATGCCTGCACCCCATTGGACTTACCTGTGTGGGTTAAACCCGGGTTATTTGACAACCTATGGCGGTGATGGTTCTGCTCAGGCAGAGCAGTGCTGATGCTCCTCATAAAGCTGTCGCTGCTGTGAAGGTTCTAGGTGACATCACAAATCCCTATGGTTACATACACAACAAAGCTGGGTTGTTGTTGTTTACACTCTGCAAGGCCTGTGGAAGTGAGTGACATCATAGCACTGTAGTTCTGAGGGTTCTAGATGGATGCAACAATCTCCTGTTGCTTCTATGAAGGCCATAATAGACGACATCACCAAACAGCTCCATAGTCACATACACAGCAAAGGAGAGATGTTGTTTACACCTAGTGATGTCAGTGGTATTGAGTGACATCACAGCACAGTGCTAAGGCTCCTGGGCCTGGACACAGCAGCGGCTGCAATATCTCAACGGAGAATACGTTTATATATATGTGTGTGTGTGCGCGTATATATATATATATATATATATATATATATATATATATATATATTTCTCCGCCGAAATCACTTTTAAACCCATTTCCACCTTTTTTTCCCTTCTCTTCCTCTTACTTTTTTTTCACGTTTTTTTACGTTTTTCTCCTTTTCGCCTCTTTTCTGGGCGTATTATTCTTCTTTTTCTTCTTTTTTTTCGTCTAATGCATACCCCATCAGTGCAGCAATGCTTATTCAATACCGCCAGCAGATGGAGACACTGGGGGATAATTTTCTAAGGATTTATACTGATTTTTCCTGTCTGAATTTGTCGCACAGAAAGTTGCAGGCCAAATATGTGTGACATTTCTGCGACTTTAGCTTCTAGAGCATTTTTACAACATTATACATAGGTGCTGAATACATAAAAAGCGACTGTTCAGCGACAGACAAGTCGCATCGGCTGAAAGTAGGCCAGAATGTCAGTCCATGTTGGAGCAGGTTTAGATACAGTCTAAAGTATAGATCTCAAAGTCTGTGCACAGAATTTAGCAAGGGCCTCGCACCTTCTGATGCATCAGGTAGGTGCACAATAGCATAGCCTAACCCTCTGTACTTTGGTCTATATTGATGCGGGACATAGACAGCCAGCTGATGACCAATCCATTAGTGCAATGGATGGCTGGAAGCATTTGTCTTTGCCTTTGCAATACCACAGAAGCAATGCATGGTCAATGTACAGCAATGACACACCTGTGTGAACAGCCAGGAGACCCCCCCCCCCCCCATGTTATGTTACATAGTTACATAGTTAGTACGGTCGAAAAAAGACATATGTCCATCAAGTTCAACCAGGGAATTAAGGGGTAGGGGTGTGGCGCGATATTGGGGAAGGGATGAGATTTTATATTTCTTCATAAGCATTAATCTTATTTTGTCAATTAGGAACATTCAGCACCCACCCGCTATCAAGGCAGCTGCCTATCATGTCATGCCCTACCTGCACAGGTGTGCTGGCTACTCAAATGATCCAATTAAGGAGGCCATTTAGTCAGCAGCAGCAGAAGTCCTGTGCCTGGACGCTCCAACAGCGGCCAGACACAAGCAGAAGCAGAAGCAGCAGAAGCAGCAGCAGCACCACCTTTTGTTTTTTGGCTGCAGCAGCAGCAAGGCCCACAGGGCTGGCTAGCTGGCTAGCCAGCAAGCAGGTAGCAATGAAAGTAGGAATCTTTCTTTTTAACCCTGTAAGGGGGTGGTGCACTGTACCCGAAGATACTGCCATATCGGGTCAATGCATAGGGCGACGGAAGCAAGCTTCGAAATCGGCCCCCGTTCTCAAAAATCCATTTAATATATGGTCCCCAGATAGGGGACGTATCAGATATTAAACTGATAAGAACAGATACTACACTTGATCTTAGCCAAAAGGCCGAGAAGCGATAACCGTGAAAGGGGCGGGCCCAACAAGGTGCCCTTCATGGGCACTATCACTGCTTGCTGTCAGGGAGGCTGCCAGACAATTTTCCATGCACACTCTGGGCTGGGGGGCAGTCAACCACCAGTACACACAGCAGAACCTAAACCCATACCATTATTGCTAAGCAGCAAGACAGGGGCCCATTGCACTCCCACGGGGCCTTTTTAAATGCAATCCATAACCCGGATTTGCCAGGAACCCTTCTTACTCCTCCTACTTGCATGTGACACTGGGCTTAGGATCTGCATAGGAAACACACACACAAGCACACACCTACCTTTGTTGCCTGCAGATGCCTCCTTGGCTGTCCCCAAACGGTATCAAACCAACACCCACGGGAAGCTGTAAGCATAGAGGACATGCCTGCACCCCATTGGACTTACCTGTGTGGGTTAAACCCGGGTTATTTGACAACCTATGGCGGTGATGGTTCTGCTCAGGCAGAGCAGTGCTGATGCTCCTCATAAAGCTGTCGCTGCTGTGAAGGTTCTAGGTGACATCACAAATCCCTATGGTTACATACACAACAAAGCTGGGTTGTTGTTGTTTACACTCTGCAAGGCCTGTGGAAGTGAGTGACATCATAGCACTGTAGTTCTGAGGGTTCTAGATGGATGCAACAATCTCCTGTTGCTTCTATGAAGGCCATAATAGACGACATCACCAAACAGCTCCATAGTCACAT
>NW_026610259.1:0-15300 GCF_029499605.1 Hyla sarda | reverse complement strand
TTCTCTCAGCGTGTCCCACCTCCTCTCAGCGTGTCCCCCTCTTCTCTCAGCTATCCCCCCTCCCCTTTGCGTGTCCCCCCCTCTCAGCGTGTCCCCCCTCTCAGTGTGTCCCCCTCCCCTCTCAGCGTGTCCCCCCCTCCCCTCTCAGCGTGTCCCCCCTCCCCTCTCAGCATGCCCCTCCCTCCCCTCTCAAGGTGCCCCTCCCTCCCCTCTCAGCGTGCCCCTCCCTCCCCCTCTCAGCGTGGTCCCCCCCTCTCAGCCGTGTCCCCCCCTCTCAGCGTGTCTCCCCCCTCTCAGCGTGTCCTCCCCCCTCCTCAGCGTGCCCCCCCTCTCAGTGTGTCTCCCCTCTCAGCGTGTCCCCCCTCCCCTCTCAGTGTGCCCCTCCCTCCCCTCTCAGCGTGCCCCTGCCTCCCCTCTCAGCGTGTCCCCCCTCTCAGCGTGTCCATCCCTCCTCTCAGCGATTCCCTCTCCCCTTTGTGTGTCCCCCCTTCTCTCAGCGTGTCCCCCCTCCTCTCAGCGTGCTCCCCCTCCCCTTTGCGTGTCCCCCCTTCTCTCAGCGTGTCCCCCCTCCTCTCAGCGTGTCCCTCCTCCCCTTTGCGTGTCCCCCCTTCTCCTCAGCGTGTCCCCCCTTCTCTCAGCGTGTCCCCCCTCCCCTTTGTGTGTGTCCCCCTTCTCTCAGCGTGTCCCACCTCCTCTCAGCATGTCCCCCCCTTCTCTCAGCGTGTCCCCCCTTCTCTCAGCGTGTCCCCCCCCTCCTCTCAGCGTGTCCCCCCTCCTCTCAGCTTGCCCCCCCTTCTCTCAGCGTGTGCCTCCTCTCAGCGTGTCCTCCCCCCAATCAGCATGTCCCCCCTCTCAGCGTGCCCCTCCCTCCCCTCTCAGCCCCCCTCCTCTCAGCGTGTCCCCCCCTCCCCTTTGCGTGTCCCCCCTCTTCTCTCAGCGTGTCCCCCCTCCTCTCAGCGTGTCCCCCCTTCTCTCAGCGTGTCCCCCCTCCCCTTTGCATGTCCCACCTCCTCTCAGCGTGTCCCCTCTTCTCTCAGCGTGTCCCCCTCCCCTTTGCGTGTCCCCCCCTCTCAGCGTGTCCCCCCTCTCAGCGTGTCCCCCTCCCCTCCTCAGCGTGTCCCCCCTCCCCTCTCAGTAAGTCCCCCCCTCCCCTCTCAGCGTGTCCCCCCTCCCCTCTCAGCGTGCCCCTCCCTCCCCTCTCAGAGTGCCCTTCCCTCCCCTCTCAGCATGCCCCTCCCTCCCTTCTCAGCGTGTCCCCCCCCCTCTCAGCGGTGTCCCCCCTCTCAGCGTGTCCTCCCCCCTCTCAGCGTGGTCCTCCCCCCTCTCAGCGTGCCACCCCTCTCAGCGTGTCCCCCCTCCCCTCTCAGTAAGTCCCCCCTCCCCTCTCAGCGTGTCCCCCCTCCCCTCTCAGCGTGCCCCTCCCTCCCCTCTCAGTGTGCCCCTCCCTCCCCTCTCAGCGTGCCCCTGCCTCCCCTCTCAGCGTGTCCCCCCCTCTCAGCGTGTCCATCCCTCCTCTCAGCGTGCCCCCCTCCCCTTTGCGTGTCCCCCCTTCTCTCAGCGTGTCCCCCTTCTCTCAGCGTGTCCCCCCTCCCTTTGTGTGTCCCCCCTTCTCTCAGCGTGTCCCCCCTCCTCTCAGCGTGCCCCCCCTCCCTTTGCGTGTCCCCCCTTCTCTCAGCGTGTCCCCCTCCCCTTTGTGTGTCCCCCTTCTCTCAGCGTGTCCCCCCTCCTCTCAGCGTGTCCCTCCTCCCCTTTGCGTGTCCCCCCTTCTCTCAGCGTGTCCCCCCTTCTCTCAGCGTGTCCCCCCTCCCCTTTGTGTGTCCCCCCCTTCTCTCAGCGTGTCCCACCTCCTCTCAGCATGTCCCCCCCTTCTCTCAGCGTGTCCCCCCTTCTCTTAGCGTGTCCTCAGCGTGTCCCCCCCTCCTCTCAGCTTGCCCCCCCTTCTCTCAGCGTGTCCCCCCTCCCCTTTGCGTGTCCCCCCCTCCCCTTTGCGTGTCCCCCCCACTCAGCGTGGTTCACCCCTCTCAGCGTGTCCCCCCTCCCCTTTGCGTGTCCCCCCTTCTCTCAGCATGTCCCCCCTTCTCTCAGCGTGTCCCCCCCTCTTAGCGTGCCCCCCCCTCTCAGCGTGTCCCCCTCCCCTTTGCGTGTCCCCCCCTTCTCTCAGCGTGTCACCCCCCTCTCCTTTGCGTGTCCCCCCCTTCTCTCAGCATGTCCCCCCTCCCCTTTGCGTGTCCGCCCCTTCTCTCAGCGTGTCACCCCCCTCTCCTTTGCGTGTCCCCCCCTTCTCTCAGCGTGTCCCCCCTCCCCTTTGCGTGTCCGCCCTTCTCTCAGCGTGTCCCCCCCCCTCTCAGCGTGTCTCCCTCCCCTCTCAGCGTGTCCCCCCTCCTCTTTGCGTGTCCCCTCCTCTCAGCTTGTCCCCCCTCCTCTCAGCGTGTTCCCCCCTCTCAGCGTGCCCCCCCCCTCTCAGCGTGTCCCCCCTCCTCTTTGCGTGCCCCCCCCTCTGAGCGTGTCCCCCCTCCTCTCAGCGTGTCCCCCCTCCTCTTTGCGTGTCCCCCCCCCCCTCTCAGCGTGTCCCCCCTCCTCTTTGCATGTCCCCCCCTCTGAGCGTGTCCCCCCCTCCTCTTTGCGTGTCCCCCCTCCTCTTTGCGTGCCCCCCCCTCTCAGCGTGTCCCCCCTCCTCTTTGCGTGTCCCCCCTCCTCTTTGCGTGTCCCCCCTCCTCTTTGCGTGTCCCCCCCCCCCTCTCAGCGTGTCCCCCCTCGTTCCGTACAGGAATACGTGAGACATTTATCTGCTGAGTCATCACGTTCCTCGGTGGAGATCAGAAGCCAATATGGATCAGCGCCATCGGCCGGAGCTTTTCTGCTGCATGATGTCATGGACGGCGATGTATCTGGCCGCGCGCCCACTGCGTCGTTCTGAGCGCTGAGGTTTTGGCTCAGTGTGGGAGATATTGTGACGGTTTCGGCTCCGCTATGATGAGACGCTCCTGCGCGGCCGCTCACGTATAGGGATATAGCGCAGAAGGTCTCATGTCATCACAAGGAATGTATCGGGATCTGCTGGTAACAGCTGGAGGCACACTGGTTGGGGAACACTGCTCCAGCCACCTGACAACTCAGGCCGCATAAAAGGGAGCTGATCATTGGCCGTTATACTGCGCTGATTATCAGGATCGGACGTTTTTACGAATGCTGATCCGCCTGATGACAGTGATTCCGTATTTATATAACGACAACATATGTGAGCACAGGGAGAACATACAAACTCCTCCACACAAACACTGGGAGAACATACAAACTCCTCCACACAAACACAGCGAGAACATACAAACTCCTCCACACAAACACTGGGAGAACATGCAAACCCCTCCACACAAACACAGGGAGAACATACAAACTCATCCACACAAACACAGGGAGAACATACAAACTCCTCCACACAAACACTGGGAGAACATACAAACTCCTCCACACAAACACAGCGAGAACAAACAAACTCCTACACACAAACACTGGGAGAACATACAAACTCCTCCACACAAACACAGCGAGAACATACAAACTCCTCCACACAAACACAGGGAGAACAAACAAACTCCTACACACACACACACACACACACACACACACACACACTGGGAGAACATACAAACTCTTCCACACAAATGCAGGGAGAACATACAAACTCCTACACACAAACACAGCGAGAACATACAAACTTCCACACAAACACAGGGAGAACATACAAACTCTTCCACACAAAAACACAGGGAGAACATACAAACTCTTCCACACAAACACAGGGAGAACATACAAACTCTTCCACACAAACACAGGGAGAACATACAAACTCTCCCACACAAACACAGGGAGAACATACAAACTCTTCCACACAAACACAGGGAGAACATACAAACTCTTCCACACAAACACGGGGAGAACATACAAACTCTTCCACACAAACACGGGGAGAACATACAATTTCCTCCACACAAACACGGGGAGAACATAAAAACTCATCCACGCAAACACAGGGAGAACATACAAACTCTACCACACAAACACAGGGAGAACATACAAACTCTACCACACAAACACAGGGAGAACATACAAACTCCTCCACACAAACACAGGGAGAACATACAAACTCTACCACACAAACACAGGGAGAACATACAAACTCTTCCACACAAACACAGGGAGAACATACAAACTCATACACACAAACACAGGGAGAACATACAAACTCCTCCACGCAAAGGAAGAACATACAAATTCCTCCACACAAACACAGGGAGAACATACAAACTTCTCCACACAAACACAGCGAGAACATACAAACTCATCCACACAAACATGGGGAGAACATACAAACTCATCCACACAAACACGGGGAGAACATACAAACTCCTCCACACAAACATGGGGAGAACATACAAACTCATCCACACAAACACGGGGAGAACATACAAACTCCTCCACACAAACATGGGGAGAACATACAAACTCATCCACACAAACACAGGGAGAACATACAAACTCATCCACACAAACACGGGGAGAACATACAAACTCACATAGAGATCTATCAAGAAGAATAGATTTGTAAATACTTGAATCTATTTACAAATAAATCAGTTCAAAATTTGCAACATTGTATCAAGTGGAGAGAAGATGTATCTGCTCCGGGGGAGTCGACTACATCCAGGACGGACAAAACTTTACAGCAGTGTTTCTAAACTAGTGCCTCCAGCTGTTGCAAAACTACAAATCCCAGCATGCCCGGACAGCCAATGGCTTTGTACATAAACCCCAGAGCTTCATTCCAGGACCTTTTTGGGCTTCCGTCCAGGCCTAGGACAAAGTCAAACTGCAGAATCAAAAATTGTCTTTCCCAACCAGGGTGCCTGCAGCTGTTTCAAAACTACAACTCCCAGCATGCCCAGACAGCCAAAGGCTACAGCTGGAGATGCCCTGATTGGGAAACACGGCACTAAGGCACGTTCTTCCCAATGTATCCCCTCCCCCGTCCCTCTCCCGCTCCTTATTATAGGAATATTTCCGCTGTCACATGTTCCCAGTAATATCTGCAGGTTTTAGATGAGAACGTTCCGTCACGCGATGAGATATTGAGGCCCCCGGATTAGATTGCCGGATCGGCTCTATATTAAAGCGTCTCGGTTCTTATTTCCCGCACAGCCCGGAATGGCGCAGACCGAGGCTTCCTCTAATCCTATTAGCTTTTCCCGTGTTATGAAGACGACAATGTTATTATCCAAACGTCCTGTCTAACAAAACAAAGTGAGATGTGCGCGGCTGTCATCACCGCCCGCCAATCAGCGGAGGATGCCATGGCGCTTATCAGAATGAGAGGGGAAGGGTGGGGGTCATGGTTGTGGGGCGCCCCCTATTGGGCCATTACACAAATCCTGCCGGACATTCCCATTTGACATTCTCCTTATTTGGCGGGGACAGTCTTTGGCTGGGAGCTGTAGTTTTGGAACAGCTGGAGGCGCATGGGTCCGGAAACACTGATCTATATATATATGATGACCTCTCGACTCTCTGTAGACTCTGGGTGTCAGAGGAGAGAAGAGTTGGGCAAGTGTCCCCCTGCAGGATACAGTCCTCTCGACTCTCTGTAGACTCTGGGTGTCAGAGGAGAGAAGAGTTGGGCAAGTGTCCCCCTGCAGGATACATTCCTCTCGACTCTCTGTAGACTCTGGGTGTCAGAGGAGAGAAGAGTTGGGCAAGTGTCCCCCTGCAGGATACATTCCTCTCGACTCTCTGTAGACTCTGGGTGTCAGAGGAGAGAAGAGTTGGGCAAGTGTCCCCCTGCAGGATACATTCCTCTCGACTCTCTGTAGACTCTGGGTGTCAGAGGAGAGAAGAGATGGGCAAGTGTCCCCCTGCAGGATACATTCCTCTCGACTCTCTGTAGACTCTGGGTGTCAGAGGAGAGAAGAGTTGGGCAAGTGTCCCCCTGCAGGATACAGTCCTCTCGACTCTCTGTAGACTCTGGGTGTCAGAGGAGAGAAGAGTTGGGCAAGTGTCCCCCTGCAGGATACAGTCCTCTCGACTCTCTGTAGACTCTGGGTGTCAGAGGAGAGAAGAGTTGGGCAAGTGTCCCCCTGCAGGATACATTCCTCTCGACTCTCTGTAGACTCTGGGTGTCAGAGGAGAGAAGAGTTGGGCAAGTGTCCCCCTGCAGGATACATTTCTCTTGACTCTCTGTAGACTCTGGGTGTCAGAGGAGAGAAGAGTTGGGCAAGTGTCCACCTGCAGGATACAGTCCTCTCGACTCTCTGTAGACTCTGGGTGTCAGAGGAGAGAAGAGTTGGGCAAGTGTCCCCCTGCAGGATACATTCCTCTTGACTCTCTGTAGACTCTGGGTGTCAGAGGAGAGAAGAGTTGGGCAAGTGTCCCCCTGCAGGATACAGTCCTCTTGACTCTCTGTAGACTCTGGGTGTCAGAGGAGAGAAGAGTTGGGCAAGTGTCCCCCTGCAGGATACATTTCTCTTGACTCTCTGTAGACTCTGGGTGTCAGAGGAGAGAAGAGTTGGGCAAGTGTCCCCCTGCAGGATACATGTACAAGCAGAAGGCAGAATCTGGTCACAGCTAAACTCCTAGCCATTAGGTGTAACAGTTGCTTCCATTTCCTCCTCCGTAGCCTGGGAATTGAGGTGGATCTTTTTTTTTTTTACACTCTAGCTAAGTCAGTCTAGTACTGTCCCCGGTTAGGAGCAGCTCCCCAGACATCTGATGCCGTCTATGTGCGGAGGCTTGTGACATCATGACCATGCCCCCTCTATGCAAGTCTATGTGAGGGGGCGTGGCTGTGACGTCACAAGCCTCCAGCGCTGCACCCGACGCTCTAAACGAATGCCGGGTGAAGCAGGGAGATCGCAATCAGACATCTTATCCCCTATCCTTTGGATATGGGATAGGATGTCTAGGGATGGAGTACCCCTTTAAGCAAATTCAAGCCGATGCCTAGTCCAGCTGCAAGGATTAATCAGCTTTTCAGTATAATCTTTAAGGGGATTAGCTAAATTAAAGGGGTATTCCGGCAGAAAAATGTTTTTCATATCAACTGGCTCCAAAAAGTTAAACAGATTTGTAAATTACTTCTATTAGAAAATCTCAATCCTTCCAGTACTTATCAGCTGCTGTATGCTACAGAGGAAGTTGTGTAGTTCTTTTCTGTCTGTCCACATTGCTCTCTGCTGCCACCTCTGTCCATGTCAGGAACTGTCCAGAGTAGAAGCAAATCCCCATAGCAAACCTCTCCTGCTCTGGACAGTTCCTGACACGGACAGAGGTGGCAGCAGAGAGCACTATGGTCAGACTCAAAAGTACAACTCAACTTCCTCTGTAGTATACAGCAGCTGATAAGTGCTGGAAGGATTATGATTTTTTTTTTAATAGAAGTAATTTACAAATCTGTTTAACTTTCTGACACCAGTTGATTTGAATAAAAAAAACTAAAAATGCTTTCCACCGGAGGACCCCTTTAAGTTCCACAAGGACTCTGTTGAAGACACTTGATCTAGTTTTAGGTCTAGTTGGACCAGCGCCCCCCCCTGTTAGATTGAGGGAAATTCACCTGGATGCACTTGGTTCGCCATGGAAGTAAGTGGAGGGGGGTTCTACAGTCTTTTTGTGTAATGGAAACAGCTTCGTATAAAAAAGGAGTGTGAGACCAGAGGTTTGGGGGTTAATTCCATTTACCTATTTCACATCTGCTCCAGGGACTACTACTCTCATCGTGACTCCCAGCATATCACCCTCTGTACTCAGGGCCGGCTCTGCCTTTAGGCAAAATAGGCAGCTGCCTACAGTGCCCTCTTGATGGGAAGGGGGGCGCTCTGCCTGCTGCAAGAAAGGATCCGAAGCACTCGCTCAGCCAGCATGGGGCGCGTCAATTTTGGCAAATGGGCGGAGTTAAGAGGGCGTCAAAATGACCTTTGCCTAGGGCAGCAAAAATCCTTGCGCCAGCCTTGTCTGTACTCCACAACTACAGCAGCCAAGCAAATAAACAGCAGGCGGCAGCCCCCCCCCCCTCGATGCCCCCCACTACCCAACGTGATGGCAGCATGCCGAGTGGTTCAGATGGCACCTAGACCCGCCATCGAGCCCTCACTCTGTCTCAGGAGGCGGAACCCCCGTCCAAAAAACCAAAACACAGTTGCCAAAGATAACTGCGTTAGGAAGAGGTTAATATTGAAAGTCCAGATCTCGTTTAACCCTTTAGAAGACTGGGGTGGGTGCTGGTGCCGTGTCTGGGATCAGGGGGTCGGTTACGTGTCTCATCCGTGGCTGATTCTCCCGCAAAACAAGTGACTTTTTGTCAAACTCAATCAGACCGCGGGGAATGTGATTACACCGAATCCAGACGCAGTCGCTGCGACCCCGGAACGTTCCAGACTGAATAGTAACGTAGTTACACAAAGTAACAGATAGTAACCTGCTTCTGTTTATATCCACCAAAACTACCGGTGCCCCGGCCACATAAACTAATATAGAGCGACTGGCGGTCATGTGACTAATGGGCCCCCGGCACGTATGGATCCAGGGATGCACATAATATGGAGTCGATGAGCAGCTGGACGGACCATGTGGAATATCTGGATGTCACCCAGACCCGGCCATTATAGTGATAGATTATACGGGGGCCGATGGGAACAGTCCACTATGTATCCGGGGGGTCCGGAGGAGGAGAATTGCGGCAGTAATAGGAATAAAGAGGAACGACTCTCCGCAGGGTGTGTGGTTGGGTGGTGCACAGTTTGTAATATTTATACTGTTTTATAAGGGTTTTCTATATTTTATACTGTGAGCAAAAATGGTTAACCCACTGGGAGGGGCTTACTCAGATCAATACTCTTTACTGAATGAAAAAGTTAGTTCAGTCAGTTCTAAGCAGCCTCTCAGAGGAGAAGGAGTCTAGTGCAACCTCTCTACTGAGAGGAACTATTAGTTTAGTCAGTTCAGAGTATCCTCTATGAATAGAAGGAGTTGTAGTGCAGCCTCTTAACTGAGAGGGAACTATTAGTTTAGTCAGATCAGAGTAGCCTCTATGAATAGAAGGAGTGTAGTTGCAGCCTCTTTACTGAGAGGAACTATTAGTTTAGTCAGATCAGAGTAGCCTCTATGAATAGAAGGAGTGTAGTGCAGCCTCTTACTGAGGAGGAACTATTAGTTTAGTCAGATCAGAGTAGCCTCTATGAATAGAAGGAGTGTAGTGCAGCCTCTTTAACTGAGAGGAACTATTAGTTTAGTCAGATCAGAGTAGCCTCTATGAATAGGAGTGTAGTGCAGCCTCTTTACTGAGAGGAACTATTAGTTTAGTCAATTCAGAGTATCCTCTATGAATAGAAGGAGTGTAGTGCAGCTTTGCTACTGACAAGAACAGTCATTTCTTTCCATTCAGAGATTTTTGAGGAGCAGGAATCTAATGCAGCTTGTCTACTGAGAGGGACAGGAAGTTTCTTAATTTATGAGCTGCTTCTCTGAGGAGTGTTGTGCAACCTCGCTACTGAGCAGAAAAGGAAGTTTGGTCAGTTTAGAGAGGTTCTATCTGGGGAATTTAGTGCAGACTCTCTACTGAGAGGAACAAAAAGTTTGGTCAGTTTAGTATAGTCTCTCTGGGGAGTCTAGTACAGCCTCTCTACTGAGAGAAACAGGAAGTTTAATCAGTTTTGAGGCAGCCTCTCTGAGGAATCTAGTTCAACATTGCAACTGAGAGGAACATGAAGTTCCGTCAGTTCAGGAATCTAGTGCAGCTTCTTTACTGAGAGGAACATAAAGTTCGGTCAGTACTAAGCAGCCTCTCTGAGGATAGGGAGTCCAGTGCAAGCCTCTCTGCTGAGATTTGTGCAGGTTAGCCTCTCTGAGGGAAGAGGAGGGGCGTGTGTCAGAAGAGAATAGCTGAGGGCAGCCTGGAATACCTACAGCTCTTTCTTAGAACCCTGGGCCAGCTTGAGGTTGAAGTGCAAGTCCTCTCTGACCAGGGGGTGGAGAGTAGAGAGAGTCACAGACTGCTCGCCATCACCTGTTATCAGGGGCACAATGGATATGCTGAGATACCCCAGGATTCAGTTATCGGCTGCTCCATGAGAAAGACAAGACACTAATGCCATCACAGACTGAAGAGGACCAACCCCAGGGACCCTAAAGACAACATCAAGCTTCACCGACAACACCCGAGTGTCCGGTACAGAGGAGTCGGGGGCTATAAGGTCATCCTTACAAAAGGCATCAAGGCCCCCAGCACCCCAACCTAGAAACCTCACAGGAGGTGCCCCAGAGGAGGAGTCTGACTGGACAGTGGCGTTACTAGGGTTGGGTGTCACCCGGTGTGGTAGAAAATGGTGTCACCCCCATACCTCCCCCCCCAGTAAGTTTTTTAGCCTGTTGTGACAGACACCACTGTTGTAGCGCATTGTGAGAAATTCCAGTATAATAATCAGATATACCAGTTGCCACAGAATAGGAAAGTGTTAAAGAAGTTTTCACCATTTAAATATACAGCTCCCAGAATTACTTAAAGGGGTACTCCACTGGAAAACATTTACTTTTATATCAAATGGTGCCAGAAAGTTAAACAGATTTTTAAATTACTTCTATTTAAAATCTTAATCCTTACAGTACTTATCAGCTGGTGTATGCTCCACAGGAAGTTGTGTAGGTTCTTTCCAGTCTGACCACAGTGCTCTGTCTGTCCATGTTAGGAACTGTCCAGAGCAGGATAGGTTTGCTATGGGGATTTGCTCCTACTATGGACAGTTCTTGACATGGACAGAGGTGTCAGCACAGAGCACTGTGGTCAGACAGAAAAGAAATTAAAAAAGAAAAGAACTTCCTGTGAATCACTTATACAGCAGCAAATAAGTACTTGAAGGATTAAGATTTTTAAATAGAAGTAATTTACAAATCTGTTTAACTTTGTAGCACCAATTGATAAAAAATGTTTTCCAGTAGAGTACCCCTTTATGCAGTGGTGAGGTTATGCTGGGAGTTGTAGTTTCACTGACCATAACTGTAGAACTGACAAGTGACTACAGCTCTGATAGGACACAGAGAGGAGAATGTACAATGAAATCAGTGATTTACAGGTGACGTCTTCTCTATAGTGAGGAGAATACACAATGATATCAGTGACTACAGGTGACATCTTCTCTATAGTGAGGAGAATACACAATGATATCAGTGACTACAGGTGACGTCTTCTCTATAGTGAGGGAGAATACACAATGATATCAGTGATTACAGGTGACGTCTTCTCTATAGTGAGGAGATACACAATGATATCAGTGATTACAGGTGACGTCTTCTCTATAGTGAGGAGAATACACAATGATATCAGTGATTACAGGTGACGTCTTCTCTATAGTGAGGAGAATACACAATGATATCAGTGATTACAGGTGACGTCTTCTCTATAGTGAGGAGAATACACAATGATATCAGTGATTACAGGTGACATCTTCTCTATAGTGAGGAGAATACACAATGATATCAGTGATTACAGGTGACGTCTTCTCTATAGTGAGGAGAATACACAATGATATCAGTGACTACAGGTGACGTCTTCTCTATAGTGAGGAGAATACACAATGATATCAGTGATTACAGGTGACGTCTTCTCTATAGTGAGGAGAATACACAATGATATCAGTGATTACAGTGTGACGTCTTCTCTATAGTGAGGAGAATACACAATGATATCAGTGATTACAGGTGACGTCTTCTCTATAGTGAGGAGAATACACAATGATATCAGTGACTACAGGTGACGTCTTCTCTATAGTCTTTCCTTATCTAATTCAGATGGTACATACCGCCTGGTCCAGCTAAAACTTCTCTCTGCAGAATGTGACGCCCAGACGTCTCCTCACTATGTCAGCGCATTCTCATCCTCTATATGAAAACAAGTATTATTATAAACCTGCCAGACACTGTATCCTCTAAATATAATACTACTATACACTACACTCTTTGATTATAAACCTTCCATACACCATGCCCACTGAATATAATACTACCACACACTGTACATTCTGAATATAATACCAACACATACTGTACACTCTGAATATAAATCTACCACATACTGTACCCCTGAATATAATACCGCCAAACACTGTACCCACTGAATATAATACTACCACACACTGTACATTCTGAATATAATACCATCACATACTGTACCCTCTGAATATAAATCTACCACATACTGTACCCCTGAATATAATACCGCCACACACTGTACCCCTGAATATAATACTGCCACACACTGTACCCCCTGAATATAATACCGCCACACACTGTACCCCTGAATATAATACTGCCACACACTGTACCCTGAATATAATACCGCCACACACTGTACCCCTGAATATAATACTGCCACACACTGTACCCTTTGAATATAATACTACCACAAACTGCACCCTCTGAATTTAAACGTTGCCATACAGTGCACCCTGATGCTATTACCACGGGAGGGGTTTTTTGGTGGTGTTGCTAGTGGATGATGGGGGTGCTACTACTGGGGGGGGGGGTGTTGCTGGAGGATGATGAGGGTGCAACTGGCCACCCCCCCTGGCAGTATCACCCCCATCATCCATCCACAGGATCATCCTCCTGGCAGGAGCAACCCCCATCATCCACCATGTGGATCTGCTGATGGAGGTGCTACTGCTGGGGGGGGGGGTGTTGCTGCTGGATGATGAGGGTGCTACTGCCAGGGGGGAGCATTAGGTAGGCAGCAGAAAATGGCATGGGGGGGGGGGTTAAAGAAATGGCATGGGGGATAAGGGGGGGGGGGTAAAGAAATGGCACGGGGGGGGTAAAGAAATGGCATGGGGATAAGGGGGGGGGGGTAAAGAAATGGCATGGGGCATAAGGGGGGGGGGGTAAAGAAATGGCATGGGTGGGGTAAAGAAATGGCATGGGGGATAAGGGGGGGGGGTAAAGAAATGGCATGGGGGGTGGTAAAGAAATGGCATGGGGGATAAGGGGGGGGTAAAGAAATGGCATGGGGGATAAGGGGGGGGGGTTAAAGAAATGGCATGGGGGGGGGTAAAGAAATGGCATGGGGGATAAGGGGGGGGGGGAGGTAAAGAAATGGCATGGGGGGATAAGGGGGGGGTGTAAGAAATGGCATGGGGGATAAGGGGGGGGTAAAGAAATGGCAATGGGGGATAAGGGGGGGGGTAAAGAAATGGCATGGGGGGGTAAAGAAATGGCAATGGGTGATAAGGGGGGGGTAAAGAAATGGCATGGGGGATAAGGGGGGGTAAAGAAATGGCATGGGGGGGGTAAAGAAAAGGCATGGGGGATCAGGGGGGGTTAAGAAATGGCATAGGGGATGGGATGGATACAATATATAGTGCGGGGGAGAACTTTCCTATATCGCACAAAAAAATTACATTTAAAGAATAAAATTTACAATTGTAAATAACATTTATTTAACAACAGGCAATAAATTTAAGGGGAGACCCAGCAAATACAAAATATAATATAAATACATTTGACAACCTCACCAAATAGTACAAATGCAAACATTGTAACAGCTCCTCTGTATACACACCACCAAGAACCAAAAATAGGATGAAAAATCATCAAAACCAAATTGATGCCAATAAAGCCGTCATATAGCTCTGTAGGTGGAAAACTGAAAATGTTGTACTGAATAAAACCCCTATACACAGACCAGTATACTATAAAGGATCTGTATACAATATAAGTGATTATATACAGCACCATATGGCGGTAGATATCAGCTGTACACAGGATCTGTACACCATATAAGTGATTATATACAGGACCATATGGCGGTAGATATCAGCTGTACACAGGATCTGTACACCATATAAGTGATTATATACAGGACCATATGGCGGTAGATATCAGCTGTACACAGGATCTGTACACCATATAAGTGATTATATACAGGACCATATGGCGGTAGATATCAGCTGTACACAGGATGTATACACCATATAAGTGATTATATACAGGACCATATGGCGGTAGATATCAGCTGTACACAGGATGTATATACCATATAAGTGATTATATACAGCACCATATGGCGGTAGATATCAGCTGTACACAGGATCTGTACACCATATAAGTGATTATATACAGGACCATATGGCGGTAGATATCAGCTGTACACAGGATCTGTACACCATATAAGTGATTATATACAGGACCATATGGCGGTAGATATCAGCTGTACACAGGATGTATACACCATATAAGTGATTATATACAGGACCATATGGCGGTAGATATCAGCTGTACACAGGATGTATATACCATATAAGTGATTATATACAGCACCATATGGCGGTAGATATCAGCTGTACACAGGATCTGTACACCATATAAGTGATTATATACAGGACCATATGGCGGTAGATATCAGCTGTACACAGGATCTGTACACCATATAAGTGATTATATACAGGACCATATGGGGTAGATATCAGCTGTACACAGGATCTGTACACCATATAAGTGATTATATACAGGACCATATGGCGGTAGATATCAGCTGTACACAGGATGTATACACCATATAAGTGATTATATACAGGACCATATGGCGGTAGATATCAGCTGTACACAGGATGTATATACCATATAAGTGATTATATACAGGACCATATGGCGGTAGATATCAGCTGTACACAGGATGTATACACCATATAAGTGATTATATACAGGACCATATGGCGGTAGATATCAGCTGTACATAGGATGTGTATACCATATAAGTGATTATATACAGGACCATATGGCGTTAGATATCAGCTGTACACAGGATGTATACACCATATAAGTGATTATATACCAGGACCATATGGCGGTAGATATCAGCTGTACACAGGATGTATATACCATATAAGTGATTATATACAGGACCATATGGCGGTAGATATCAGCTGTACACAGGATGTATATACCATATAAGTGATTATATACAGGACCATATGGCGGTAGATATCAGCTGTACACAGGATGTATATACCATATAAGTGATTATATACAGGACCATATGGCGGTAGATAGCAGCTGTACACAGGATGTGTATACCATATAAGTGATTATATACAGGACCATATGGCGGTAGATATTCAGCTGTACACAGGATGTGTATACCATATAAGTGATTACAGTTACATTTTGGGACTCACAATTACGTCTTTTCTGATCAGCGGCGTCCTCTTTCCTTTTCTTCTCCGTCCGGATAAGACCCGCCATGTGGATCTTTTAACATCTGCAGGA